>NC_092336.1:600187500-600487500 GCF_046630445.1 Rutidosis leptorrhynchoides | reverse complement strand
AATGGTTTTAAAATGAAGAAGTTATGGGTAAAACAAGATTGGATATTTTTTGATTATTTTAGCTACGGGAAATGTTTAACAAATCTATACAAATCATATCCTAGCTAACTTATATTGTATTATACATGTATTATAATATATTATGTAATCTTGGGATACCATAGACACGTATGCAAATGTTTTGACATATCATATCGACCCATGTATATATATTATTTGGAACAACCATAGACACTCTATATGCAGTAATGTTGGAGTTAGCTATACAGGGTTGAGGTTGATTCTAAAAATATATATACTTTGAGTTGTGATCTAGCCTGAGACGTGTATACACTGGGTCGTGGATTGATTCAAGATAATATATATCGATTTATTTCTGTACATCTAATTATGGAAAACTAGTTGTAGCTTACTAATAAGGACAGCTGACTTAATAAACTTAAAACAGTAAATCGTATTAAAAATGTTGTAAATATATTTTAAACATACTTTGATATATATGTACATATTTGTTATAGGTTCGTGAATTGACCAGTGGCCAAGTCTTACTTCCCGACGAAGTAAAAATCTGTGAAAGTGAGTTATAGTCCCATTTTTAAAATCTAATATTTTTGGGATGAGAATAAATGCAGGTTTTATAAATGATTTACAAAATAGACACAAGTACATGAAACTACATTCTATGGTTGAATTATCGAAATCGAATATGCCCCTTTTTATTAAGTCTGGTAATCTAAGAATTAGGGAACAGACACCCTAATTGACGCGAATCCTAAAGATAGATCTATTGGGCCTAACAAACCCCATCCAAAGTACCGGATGCTTTAGTACTTTGAAATTTATATCATATCCGAAGGGTGTCCCGGAATGCTGGGGATATTCTTATATATGCATCTTGTTAATGTCGGTTACCAGGTGTTCACCATATGAATGATTTTTATCTCTATGAATGGGATGTATATTGAAATATGAAATCTTGTGGTCTATTATTATGATTTGATAATATATAGGTTAAACCTATAACTCACCAACATTTTTGTTGACGTTTTAAGCATGTTTATTCTCAGGTGATTATTAAGAGCTTCCACTGTTGCATACTAAAATAAGGACAAGATTTGGAGTCCATGCTTGTATGATATTATGTAAAAACTGCATTCAAGAAACTTATTTTTGATGTAATATATTCTTATTGTAAACCGTTATGTAATGGTCGTGTGTAAACGGTATATTTTAGATTATCATTATTTGATAATCTACGTAATGCTTTTAAACCTTTATCGATAAAATAAAGGTTATGGTTGTTTTAAAAATGAATGCAGTCTTTGAAAAACATCTCATATAGAGGTCAAAACCTCGCGACGAAATCAATTAATATGGAACGTTTATAATCAATATGAACGGGACATTTCAGCAATGAAATCGATGAATGACGCATTCGTCCATATAGATTTGGAGTGATCATCACAGTTGGTATCAAAGCATTGGTCCTAGCGAACCAGGTCTTGCATGAATGTGTCTAACTGATAGTTGTTAAGATGCATTAGTAAGTCTGGACTTCGACCGTGTCTGCATGTTAAAAGTTTTGCTTATCATTTCTTCTCAGAAATTACATACTTATCATTCTTAAGTCTAGACACGTTTTCCTGCATTTATTGCATAAATAGTGTATAGACAAAATTCATATCTTAACGTATCTGTTACTGTAAACTTTTCCTGACATCTTCCGAAAATTTCTCCGTGATTTATGGAATTTGGTATTATATATACATATGTAAATTATGTATTGAAGAATACCAAACTAAATTCTATAATCTAATTCATATCAAAAATCATCTCCCTAATTATACAAGATAGATCCCGTATCTAGTTCAAATTCCTTAAACTCCGACAGCTATTCCGATATGGATATTCACCTGAACTCCGAAGACAGTGTAACCGGAATGGATCAACCAATTAGCCATCATCTATTCTGGATGAATTGGGGATGGGTTCGTAGCCTACTTAGTCATTGGAGACAAGAAGAAGGTGATCTCTTCCATCCACCACATTGCCCTCTTGGCGAAGAACCTGAAGCACTTACCGGTGAACCTATCCGAAGCACCATTTTCTCTCTCATTTCCAGAGTATCTCGTCATGATTATATACTATCTTAGATTCTGGATCTTATTCATCCGCTCGTCCGATCCAACAATCATCCCGGTGTAATAGAAGAAGTCAACGAGCTTCGCGCTCGGGTAGTGGCTTTGGAGAATGTGGTGCAAAGCTTACAATCACCAGCAGCAGCACCGGTAGCAACAGTACCACCATCAGCAACACCAACAGTACCATCACCACCACCAACAACAATATCCGCATCCCACACCTCAACATCACAATCTGTACCTCGAACATCAACGTCATAAGCACCATAGATACCAAGAAATACCAACAACCACAAACGATGAAGTATTGATTCATAACTTCATTGAAGAAATATTCTGCAGAGAATATGTAGTTTCTAAAAGTTTTAGAGATTATATATTCTAGTCCTAGTCGAAAACCAGATGAGATTAATATTATGTTAACTCATTAAAATCTTGATTACATCTAAAGAAAATATATATGTAGGTGTATTTTCATAAAGAATGTAATTAAGAAAACTCTTTTGTACAAATTGTTAATGGTGAGAATATTTTAACGGGTAGGTAATACCCGAGAGATATATAAATTCACTATTAATATGTTACATTCTTCGATTCTGATTCAACAAATCATCAACTATACTCACTACTTTCACAACAATATATATTCTTTTATAAAAATCAAAACAACCATCCTCATCCAAATTTGATTACATATTTTGATTTTGACAAATCAAAATCCAAAGTCAAGATTTAACAAAAGACATCATTCTTAGATTCTTACATCTTTCGAAGCTATACTCTGACTTCAAAACTGTGCTAGAACATCAATTTTATTCATAAAACCCAGAAAAATATTTGTGTCATTCAAAATTCTAAAACATCATATGTATCTTGACAAATACAATCTTCATGCAAACCCTTCAAACTTTTAAAAACACCTCGGATTGATAACCAACAATTCGGTTATGATAACTTTGAATGCTGATGAAGCAGCAAAAACTGTAAACGACCTTAACAGCCAAAAGTTTGATGATAAAGAATAGTGTGTTGGCAAAGCTCAGAAAAATTGAAGGTTTGGAACTGGAAAACGGAGGCTGTGGACAAATCACAAAGACTGAACCTGCCTTCAAAGAATCCAAATGATTCAGTATCTGCTGAAGTCATTAACGAATACCTTGCTCCTGACTCTAAACCTTTACGGACAAATTTTCTTTATCATCTTTCGATATTAGAAATTCTAAGATATCATCGTATCTTTCATTATAAATATCCTCGATATTTCTGAAGATATTTTTATAACTATTCTTATCTGAAATCATTTATCTCTTCAAGATATCAGTGTTACATCAGAAAAGAAACTATTTTAGTTTCTAAAATCTGAAAAGTTTAAACTTAAATGTTATTGAAGCAGTGTTGGAAACTGAAGCATGAGTTAATATAATATAATAACACTTGATCAACGTGATTATATTACAGTAATTCATGCTGAGTTTCTAAATGGAACGTGATGATTCACAGATCATAACGTCATCATGTGCTATGTCATACGACTCTTGTATTCTATTTAATCTCTAAAATATCAAGAAAATATTTCTTGATGATTCAGTCTTTTCCAGGGTATTCTAGTAATTTAACAAATGAAGATCGTGCCATTACCATTTTCTTCTTAAAACATTAACAATGTTCATTCCGAAATTCATATCTGCGAATTCTGGACCATTACAAGCAATGCTTAGTCACAAGAAGAAGAAACGAAGGGACAAAACTCCGAAATAGAAATTGGGGTATAAATCGCAGCAAATAAAAGAGAGCATTAACTGGGAATGACAATAATTATAGAAGACAGAAGCAGGAACTTTGAAATATAAGGGAGAATATAAAGCCCGATAACAACACATAAATTACAAATTGTGTATATCAATGTTTATCGCAACATAAAGATACGGGAGAATTAAAAGCACTATAACCCCAAGGGCAAAGAAGAAGTAAGCAGATTCCTCTGGCGGAAGTCGGAAAAGGAGAATAATTGTTGCGATAGTAAGGATAAGGACAAGGATCAGAACTGGATTAAGCATTTTCACAATCTTTTGAATTTGGAAATTGAGTATAGGAATGGTAAAAGTAAGGAAACGAAGGGGGTGGATTTATAGTGAAATATTCGACAGAGTAATCAAAACAGATGATCGCATTTAAAGCGGATCCTAATTTCCTTGATTTTTCAAAGAATCAAATCTTATTACTAAGACCTTCTCCAAATCTCTTGAACTCTAGAAATCAACCTGTCTACGTCAAAAGATATGACGAAACTTTACCTACTCATTTCACTCATTTGTGATAACTTCATTTATACTCTTCACGTAACCAAATTGTTTTATTTATATTACTTGCTGATGATAAAACTTTAATTTTCAGCTCGCATGCATCATGAAAACATATTTATTGTCAGCCATGACCATCTCAATCAAATTTCGGGACGAAATTTCTTTAACGGGTAGGTACTGTGACAACCCGGAAATTTCTGACCAAATTTAAACTTTATCTTTATATTATTCCGACACGATAAGCAAAGTTTGTTAAGTTGAATCTCAAGAAGTATAAACTGTATTCATACATTCATTTAACCTTGACCAAACCCTGACGATTCACGAACCATTATAATTGGATTGGAAAATATACGTATATATATATATATCTATATATATATATATATTACAAAAATATAATATTAACTTAGTTAAAAAAACGTCCTGATTTAAAATAATATATTTTGATAAACAACGAGTCACTGATTTATAGAAGCAAATGACCACAACGCTCAATTTTATAAGTTACATTTTTTATAAGGTAATTTATTGATGAGTAAGTCAAATTATTAATAAGGGTACACGTCGCGTAACGTAAAAGGCTAGTTTTATAAACGTACAAAAGTACGTTCGAAAAACCGAAAGTGGTACACGAGTCGAGTATCAACGTACGAGTCAACGGACCTAAAATTACAAGTCAACTATGTACATGAATATAATATAATATATATAATTAATATAAATTATATATTATATATATATATATATATATATATATATATATATATATATATATATATATATATATATAATAATATGTCTACAAACAAGAAAACAAAAAAATTGTGAGCTGGATTTTGGGGCTATGCGACCGCATGAGAAATAGGCATAAAACCCATGGGATCGCATGGCAGTCAGAATTCAGAAACATTCTATAAATTGGCCAGTTTGCTCAACGCACACAGACATATATTCATCTTTACTCCGTATTTATTATTATTATTATTATTACTATTATTATTATTATTATTATTATTATTATTATTATTATTATTATTAAGATTAATATTATTATTAATCTTATTATTATTATTAGTATTAATATTATACATAAAATACTACGACGAGGTCTTGAGCGTGTCACTTTCAAAATGGGTTTTCAAGCGGGATAGAGCTAAGGAAATTATGGGTAATGTTCGGGGGTATATTTATGAATCAAACCTAGTGTTTATCATCTCTGTTACGTCTACGTACTTTCCTACAATATTGAATCTCAATATTGATACGTAAGCACTCATATTTTATCTTTTATATATTAATTGTGTATCCATGTCTAGTGCTCGAGTATATATATATTTATACATACGTGTATGCTAAATTTTGTCATTAAACATTTTATAATAGATCACGAATTAAATACATATATTACTGGTAAAAGGTATATGATATACATGTTTTTGAAAAGCTGGCGAAAAATCAATAACTTTTCATTTAGATATCGAATAGTTTCGATGAACGAATTAAAAGATATGATCAACTGGATTATAATAGACATTAATTGGAATTGCTTTTGAATCTGCAATTAATATTTAAACAACTTGTTTGTAAGATTGATAAATTGGATTTTTGAATATTACCAACCGAGTAAATGAATCCTTATATAAGGTACGTCTTGTTTTGTTGAACTATTGTCAAAATTGACTTTTCGAAACGACTTTGGATAACTTTTGTATGTCGATCTCGAGCATTAGGATTGTGATACACTATGACCTGACCGAGCTTGATAAACATTTATTGACCAACATATGTTCTCTAGGTTGAGATCTACGGTTATTTGGTAATCCGAGTTTCGGTCACATTTTGGTGAACGACTTTATATGCTGCTAAAGTGAGTTTCATTTGCTCCCTTTTTAATTGCTTTTGCAATCTATATTTTTGGACTGAGAATACATGCACTTTATTTTAAATGCAATGGATACAAGTACATACTAAATTCTACACTGAGTTTGAACAGAAAATCCCTTAGCTTTGGTAACTAGTAACTGCGAGTTATAAGAACTGGTGGGCGCGAGTAGTAGTATATGGATCCATAGGGCTTGATATCCTCATCCGAGCTAGAGCGCTAGCCTTTTAACGGACGTATGCTATTTGAGAAGCGTATATGTTGGTTTGTGTGTATTATTAAGATGATTATATCAAGGGTACAAATTATATATACGTTAAGTTTAGTTACCAGGGTGCTCAATCTTGTAGAATATTTTGATAAACGTTTCTGGATGAAACAACTGAAATCTTGTGGTCCACCTTTATACACAGATTATGCGAAACATTAAAACTATGAACTCACCAACCTTTGTATTGACACTTGTTAGCATGTTTATTCTCAGGTTCCCTAGAAGTCTTCCGCTGTTTGCTTATATGTTAGACAAGATTTGTGCATGGAGTCATACATGCTTTATTCAAAAAAATGTTGCATTCACAAAACCATCATCATGTATCTATTTTGACTGCATTGTCAACGGAAGTATTATTGTAAACTATTATTTACGGTGATTGTCTATATATAGAAATCATCAGATGTCGAAAACCTTGGATTTAAATATTCATTATGGTATACCTTTTCCAAAGAATGCAATGTTTATAAAACGTATCATATAGAGGTCAAATACCTCGCAATGAAATCGAAGAATGACGTATTTGTCCATATGGATTTGGAGCGATCGTCACAACTAGCCACAAATCCTTACATGTTATAACACCCCGTCAGAACACACTAACGGAATGTTAACTCTGGTCCCAGTGCTTGGCTTGACTTCTATGTAACAGCAATGTTCTACAGCGGAAGCAATTAATTCCTGAGATAAAACATGCAAAACGGGTCAACATAAAGTTGAGTGAATCTACAGGTTTAAGTAAATAGTTCATCATATGTTTCATAAAATAGTTTCCATAATTGTTTACCGAAAATCAGTTATCAAAATCATTTATCATTAATCGGTATCCGAAAATCAGTATTTAGAAATCAGTAAACATTTATCAGTATGAAACCACCAAGGTTTAATGTCAAAAGTTTGCATATAGCAAATGTCAAGTGTTAAACTGTTTGTAATCAGCGATGTCAAGTTTCAACTGAGTAGGACATCAAAAAGGTTTGTTTTAAATGTTTGTAGACATTACCATGTCCAATTTCTAGTTCGTAAACCACGGGTTTAAGTAACATTAAGCAAAGTCTGAAAAACAGTATTCAGTGTAATAATTCTTTATTAACATTTATCGTAAGTTAGGCCACGAGATTTCTTTGAAAGCTTCGTAAAAGTATACATTTTTCATGAGCACTTGATTATAAGACTTTAATCTGCGGATAGTTCATTCGCTACACGTCTTCCTTTTACCCTTTCTAAGCATACACCGATCAAGTGTACAAGTTTCAACTACATAAGAACCCCCGTGTGTTGGGGCGAGGTTTGTCAAACCTAAGGATACCGTCCCTATAAGTCGAGCTTACGTAAAGTAATTAATATAATCAAGCTAAGGGATTTTTGATCTGAACTCATATGTATATTCGTTTAAGTTACTAGTGCCTAATATGTAAAACAATCTGAAACAGCATGTTATCTCATCCCAAAAATGTTAAAGAAAATGGGACTGTAGTCTCACCTTGAAAGGCACAGTAAAAGCTTAGTAAGGTAGTACGGTAGTCGGATGATCACAAACGTATATCGCAACCTAATCCATTAGATTACCTTAGTTAAATACATAAGTCACACTATGTCAACCCATAGTGTACGCGTAGTCCTAGTGCTCAGACTGACTCAACATGTAAACAAAAGTCAACTAGTTCAAGCAAGTCAACAAAAGTCAACCAAAGTCAAACCAAAAGTCAAACTTGGTCAAAGTGGTCAACTAAAGTCAACCATGTCAGTAGGTCATGCAATCTTAGTCAACATTTCAATCCAGGGTCAACTAACATGTTTTAGCTCACAGTTTGTTAAGTACACGTTCACAGTTTATCGTATAGCATAAAATTCATGCACACCTTGCAAACAACGACATAAGTTACAACACATAAGTCATGGTAACATGGAAAACTCCAGATCATAACTAGACTCATAAACATTTCAAAAAATCCTATTCATGCCCTCATACGATGAAAGGACCCGTTCATATACATTATAAACGATTCATAATAGTTGATTACATCGCGAGGTATTTGACCTCTATATGATACATTTTACAAACATTGCATTCGTTTTTAAAAGACAAACTTTCTTTACAATGAAAGTTGACGGCATGCACACCATTTCATAATTCATCCAACTATAATTTGGCTTAATAATAATCTTGATGAACTCAATGACTCGAATGCAACGTCTTTCAAAATATGCCATGAATGACTCCAAGTAATATCCTTAAAATGAGCTAATGCATAGCGAAAGATTTCTTTAATACCTGAGAATAAACATGCTTTAAAGTGTCAACCAAAAGGTTGGTGAGTTCATAGGTTTATCATAACAATCATTTCAATATATTAATAGACCACAAGATTTCCGTTTATAAATATATGTACACTCGCAAGTGTATAAAAGTATTATATAAGTTGTAGGCACCCGGTAACAAGCCTTAACATTTATGTTTTACCCTCTGAAGTACACCAGATCAGGTGTGTTTAAAATAACCTCGAAGTACTAAAGCATCCCATAGTCAGGATGGGGTTTGTCAGGCCCAATAGATCTATCTTTAGGATTCGCGCCTACCGTATATAGACAAGTAGTTTAATGTTACCAAGCTAAGGGTATATTTCTGGTTTAAACCCACGTAGAATTAGTTTTAGTACTTGTGCCTATTTCATAAAACATTTATAAAACAGCGCATGTATTCTCAGCCCAAAAATATATATTGCAAAAGCAATTAAAAAGGGAGCAAATGAAACTCACAATACTGTATTTCGTAGTAAAAATACATATAACGTCATTTAACAAGTGCAAGGTTAGCCTCGAATTCACGAACGTATCAATATTGAGATTCAATATTGCAGGAAAGTACGTAGACGCAACGGAGATGATAAACACTAGATTGACCTCATGAGCATACCCATGAACCATACCCATCACCTCCATAGCTATAACCCATAATTTCCTTAGCTTCGACTCATTCAAAAAAACTATTTTGAAATCACTCGGACAGCACTCCGTCGTAATATTTTATGTATACTAATAATATCTTGAAATAATACAGAGCAAATATATATATTTATATATATAAATCGATTGAGAGAGTTTAGAGAAATATATTTTCAAGTTTCTATGAAATAATGAAACCTACTGAATTCTATTTATAATAGATTTTTGAATTATTAAAGTGAATTATTAAAGTATAAATTATTAAAGTGAATTATTAAAGTATGAATTATTAAAATATGAATTATTAAAGTGAATTATTAAATTATGAATTATTAAAGTGAATTATTAAAGTATGAATTATTAAAGTGAATTATTAAAGTATAAATTATTAAAGTGAATTATTAAAGTATGAATTATTAAAGTGAATTGTTAAAGTATGAATTATTAAAGTATGAATTATTAAAGTATGAATTATTAAAGTGAATTATTAAAGTTAAAGTAAAGTAAAAGTAAAGTAAAGGTAAAGTTAAAGTATAGTAAAAGTATAAAAACTATGTATGTATAATACGCGTATAAATATATATAATATTAATTTAAATCGTTATATATATTTAATGAAATAAAATATAAATATCGTTATATTTATTATACTGGTTAAATAATAAGTTGTCAAAAGTGATTCTAGATATTTATAAAAGTTATATACATTTTAATAATAAAGTTCTTTTTAAACTGAAAACGTCTTTGTACGTTTGAAAATAGATTAATAGAATATTATGGAAACCAATTCTCCACTAACTTTTGTCTAACTTTCGTAAATGACACTTTTTGTTTTTATTTATAAATAGCTTTACAAATTATTCTGAATATCGTTAAGAGGAATAGATTTTCTCAAATTATAGTGGACCTCTCAACAGAGACTTGTAATCATAATTCAATGTTTCTGATAATTCGATCATTTAATATATTTTTTTTAATTTCGTTGAAAATCATATTGAAACAAATACGTTCGTGTAAAGTATTATACGTTTAATACTTTATTAATATTCTCAAGTTATAATATATATATACACATATACATATCTATTTATATATAACGGCTCGTGAATCGTAGGAATTTGGTCGAGGTTATAATGAATGTATGAACACAGTTTAAAATTCTTGAGATTTAACTTAACAAACTTTGCTTATCGTGTCGGAATAATATAAAGATTAAAGTTTAAATTTGGTCGAAAATTTCTGGGTCGTCACAGTACCTACCCGTTAAAGAAATTTCGTCCCCGAAATTTGATAGAGGTCGTCATGACTAACAATGAGAATGTTATTATAACAATTATAGAGTTTTATCATGTTCAAGAAGAATGGATAAAATAATTTGATTACTCGAAGCGTGTTTATGAAGTTTCGTAAATGAATGAAATAAGATAATAGTGATTCGTCGTATCTTTTGACGTCATCATAATTGATCTCCGAAAAGAAAATCTTTGTAATCTATATTGGATTTGATTATTTGGCGATTACGGAAATTATGATCCTCTTCGAATTAATGCGATAATCCATTTTGATTTCTCTGTCGGATATTTCACTATAAATCCACCTCATTTGTTTTCTTACAAGTCACACCTTCTCAACTCATATTTTAAAGTATTTGTTAATATGCTTCATCCAGTGCTGATTCTTGATATACTCCTCACTTTCATATCTGTCGCTCTTCTTTTTCACCTGCCTCCGGAAGAATCTATTTACTTCTACTATAGTCTTGGTTTTATAGTGTTTTTAGTTCTCCCGTGTCTTTATATTACTATATGCATTGATATATACGGTTTGTGATTTCTGGGTTGTTGTTGGGTTTTACATCTTCCCTTATATTTCAAAGTCCTTGCTTCTTCTATAATCATTGTCATCCACAGTTAATGCTCTCTTCTATTTGCTATGATTTATACTCCCATTTCTAGTTCGGAGCTTTGTCCTTTCATTTCTTCTTCTTGCGATTAAGCACCAATTGTAATGGTCCAGAATTCGCAGATATAAATTTCGGATTGAACATTGTTAATGTTCTAGGAAGGAAATTGTAATGGCACGATCTTGACTTGTCAAATTACCAGAATACCTCGAAAAAGGCCGAATCATCAAGAAATATTTTCTTGATATTTAGAGATCAAAGAGAATACAAGAGTCGTGTAACATAGCACATGATGACGTTATGATCTGTGAATCATCATGTTCCATTTAGAAACTCAGTATGAATTACTGTAATATAATCACGTTGATCAAGTGTCATTATATTATACTAACTCATGCTTCAGCTCCCAACACTTCTTCAAGAATATTCCTATTTTAAACTTGAATGTTTCAGAATTTAGAAACTAAAATAGTTTCTTTTATGATATAATACAGATAGCGCGAAGAGGTAAATGATTTCAGATAAGAATATTTATAAAAATATCTTCAGAAGTATGGATGATATTTATAATGAAAGATACGATGATATCTTAGAATGTCTAATATCAGAGGATGATGAAGGATATTGTCCGTAGGGGTTTAGAGTTAGGAGCAAGGTATTCGTTAATGACTTCAGCAAGTACTGAATCATTTGGATTCTTTGAAGGTAGGTTCAGCCTTTGTGATTTATCCACAGCCTCCTTCATACTTTGCTCAATCCGTTTTCCAATTCCAAAGCTCCTCTTTTTCTGAGCTTTGCCAATATACTATCCTTTATCATCCAACTTTTTACTGTTAAGGTCATTTACAGTTTTTGTTGCTTCATCAGCATTTTTCAAAATTTTGAGAACTGGTTCGCAGTTTAGGGTATTTTTCAGAAATTTCTCATTCAAAGAATGTAAGTCTTGGAGGTAGACGTTGTGTGTATATGTAATTGTTGATGTAGACATGCTGTTGTTGGGATTTAACAAGTTTTAAACTCTTAAAACCATTTAAGATTATAACAAAACGGAAGCGTGTAATTACCAATTAAACTTATTAATCTTTAAACCAATTTAAAGTTAAATCCCAATAGGCTCAAGTTGTGAACATAAGCTTACAAACTAACAAGAAAGGAAGAGTTTATACCTCCTTAAAATAAATTTAAGGGCTGACCAAAATGCTTATAAGATGATGAATATATGTGTAGAACTTCAAGCCTTTGATTCACTAACAACACCCTTTAAGTTAGCTAGACTTTAGAACCTTAACAACCTTATTAACTAAGCTACAAACCCCTTTCTTTGCTCACTGATTTCTGGACAGCAGCAACCCAAAGAAATGATGATGAATGTAGTTTCAAAAGCATGAAACCTCAAGGAGAATACCCCAAACTATTAACCCAACAACCTTGCTATTGGTTAGGATTTATATAACACTTGAAACTTGCTTGTAAAACCAAATTGTGACCCTCCTTTGCACCTAAACAGCCCACGGCCAGCAGGCAGAATTTTGAGAGTTTTTTTTTAGCTAGTTTGAATGTTTAGTTGCATGTGTGAGTCAACAAAACTTGGTAGAAGTGTATGGTCTTGCACTTAAGGAATTGTGTATATAGAAAGCAACAAAAGGCAAGCATGGGTGGTCTCCTAGGAGTCCCAAAATTCTGCACATTTCATATATTAATAACAATGTATTAATATATAAAAACATGTTACATATATATATATATATATATATATATATATATATATATATATATATATATATATATATATATATATATATATAGATATATATATATATATATATATATATATATATATATATATATATATATATATATATATATATATATATATAAAACATGTAATTGTTTTTGTTACTTTTATATTTTATAAACCTTTTATAAAATATAACACAATATAATTATTTAAACTTATAAATAATTAAATATAAATTATCCAAATAATTTATCTCAAGTGATGATATTTTAGAAAACCGATTTTCTAAAGTTCAAGTGTCGCGTATTTATTTAATGACCCAATCGTTAAGATTAAATACATAAAAGGTGTTGGTAAGCTTGTTATTGGGTATGACCCGACTTGGATCATAACATGTTAGCCACATTAATTTAATATGTCTCTCGGGCATACGAAATACTTTCAATCTCCCACTTGCACGAGAAACATAAGAAATTAATGCAAGTGATGGATACCACCTAACGACCGTCCATCACCCCCAATATGTTATGACTTTGTGCCATTCAATAACATCATCCTTTTCGAGTTCCCATCTCGAATATGATTAGGTGAATCTTTCAATATATATCCTTTTGTCCTAGATGTCATGTTAAATCCAAGAGACATAGAATGATCACTCTCTTATAGATTTAACTTTATCAGGCCTTAGACATCCGACTCTCAACAAATAAGAGGGACAAATTCCATCTTGACTGCATACGTCCTAGACACTACACCTTGTACCATACCTGAGGCCTCCCTTATGTACTACCATATTTCAGAATAGCGAAGGAAAGAATCAAGGCACAATATTTGGTGAATATCTGAACCCAATATGTGTCTCAGGTCAGAGGATATAATGATATTCTCCTTTACTCAAGATTACATGTGATCAACCACAAAGGCTCCATATAGTTAATCTTGAGAGCGGGTCTTCCAATATTTGTGTCCCACAAATATCTATGAACCTTGGTTGCAACCTTGCCCCACATTCACCATTTGAATGTTAACCAATCCAAGTTCATAATAGTCTAGACCTCACACTTGTTCCCACAAATGTGATCAACTACGGAATTTAGAATAATAGTTTATTCATGGATAAAATATGCAAAATTGGAACATGACTCATAATTAAATTAATACCATAATTATATTAATGAGTTTGAACTAATTCATTCCGTTACAATACATAAAATAGATCAATTCCAATCACTAGAATATCGAAGCCCTAATGCACAAACATGTCCCTCATGTTTTGGCCCATGTAAAAGCTTCGTGAGTGGATCCGCAACATTTTGATCTGTGTGAACTTTATGAATACATATCTTTCCCTTTTCAACCTCATCCCTGATGTAGTTGAATCTCCGCTCAATGTGACGAGTCTTTTGATGAGCACGAGGTTCCTTGATTTGAGCAATCGCACCCTCGTTGTCACAAAAGATCTCAAGAGGGTCCTGAATGGAAGGGACCACTCCTAAGTCGTCGATGAATTTCTTCATCCATGCAGCTTCCTGAGCTGCCAATGAGGCGGCAATGTACTCCGACTCTGTAGTGGATAACGCAACAACTTCCTGTTTTGAGCTCTTCCAAGAGACTGCACCACTATTTAACATGAAGACATAACCGGATTGTGATCGAGAGTCATCTCGATCAGTTTGGAAACTCGCATCCACGTAACCTTTTACAGCGAGTTCCTCCTCACCAGACCCATATATTAGAAACATATCCTTAGTTCTCTTAAGGTATTTCAATATACTTTTAACAGCAATCCAATGACTATTTCCTGGGTTGTTCTGGCATCTACTTGTCAAGCTTAGAGCGCATGACACATCCGGTCTAGTACATATCATTGCATACATGATAGACCCAATAGCAGATGCGTATGGGACTTTCTTCATTCTCTCTTGTTCATCTTTCGTGGTAGGACACTGAGATGAACTGAGAATGGTTCCTCTTTGAATAGGTACCAAACCTTTCTTAGAGTTTTCCATCTTGAACCTTTTCAAGATTTTATCAATGTATGTACTTTGACTTAAACCTATCAATCTCTTGGATCTATTCCTATAGATCCCTATCCCCAATATGTATTGTGCTTCTCCAAGATCCTTAATGGAGAAGCAACTCTTTAGCCAAGTTTTGACTTCTTGCATTGTGGTAATATCATTCCCAAATAATAATATATCATCCACATATAGCACAAGAAACATTATGGAGCTCCCACTAGCCTTCTTGTATACACAAGCTTCATCACCATTTTTAATGAAGCCAAATTTCTTTGCCTCTTCATTAAAACGATGATTCCACATTCTAGATGCTTGTTTCAATCCGTAGATTGACTTCTTTAACTTGCATACCTTCTTAGGATTTTTCGGATCAACAAAACCTTCAGGCTGTACCATATAGACATCTTCCTCAAGATATCCATTCAGGAAAGCGGTTTTGACATCCATTTGCCATATTTCATAGTCATAGTGAGCAGCAATGGCAAATAATATCCTAATAGACTTTAGCATTGCCACAGGCGAGAAAGTTTCATCATAATCAACCCCTTGAGTTTGAGTGAAACCTTTTGCTACAAGTCTAGCTTTGTATGTATCCAAGTTTCCATGTATGTCGGTTTTCTTCTTGAAAAGCCATTTGCAATCAACTAGCTTGGAGCTAGGAGGTTGCAAAACAAGTTCCCAAACTTGATTTTCATACATGGATTGCATCTCGGCGTTCATGGCTTCCTGCCATTTATCTTTATCAATCCTTGATAAAGCATCTTCGTAGTTTGTCGGTTCATCCAAATCAACCGTATAGCAACCATCCACGAGAAACCCATATCTCTCGGGAGGATTACTAATCCTACTAGATCTTCGAACGTCTTGTGTACCTTGATCATCCACTTGATCATTTTCAACATCCTCATGTTGAGCACTAGTGCCAACCAATTGTGTATCATCGGTTTGATCTTGTACCTCTACAAGATCTATCTTCCTTTCACCATCACCTTCCATAAGGAACTTGGTTTCAAGGAATTCCGCTTTCCGAGCAATAAATACCGTTTGCTCGGATGGATCATAGAAGTAATACCCCATGTCATCTTTGGGATATCCTATGAAGATACACTTTGTGGATCGAGCATGTAGCTTATTAGCTACATATTGCTTAGGATAAGCTTCACATCCCCATACTTTCAAGTATGAAAGAGAAGGAGGTTTTCCAAACCACATCTCATGAGGAGTTCATTCCACTTTCTTGGTTGGGGCCATATTTAAAATACGAACCGCGGAGCTTAGACAATAACCCCAAAATGATAGAGGTAACGAGCTTCTTGCCATCATAGATCGAACCATATCCATTAGGGTTCGGTTCCTCCTTTCGGAAACTCCATTAAGTTGGGGTGTTCCAGGTGGAGTAAGTTGTGAGATAATCCCACAACTCCTAAGATGATCTTGGAAGGCATCGCTTAGGTATTCACCTCCTCTATCAGTACGAAGTACCTTAATTGTCCTATTGAGTTGATTTTGTACTTCGTTTTGATATTCTTTGAATGCTTCAAACGTTTCGTCCTTGTGTCTTAATAAGTAGACATATCCGAAACGACTGAAGTCATCAATGAAAGTAACGAAGTATCTTTCACCATTCCTAGTCATGGGCTTAAAAGGTCCACATACATCCGAATGTATTAATCCTAATAAGTCTTTAGTCCTTTCATAGGTCCCTTTGAAAGGTGCTTTAGTCATTTTGCCTTGTAAACAAGATTCGCACACATCAAACGAGTCCGGTTCATTTGATTTCAAAAGGCCATTCTTTTGAAGTGTATGCATTCGATTCTTGTTTATGTGACCAAGGCGACAATGCCATAAGTAGGAATCACTCAAATCCATTTTGAGCTTCTTGGTGCTTGCTTGGTATATTGAGCTATCGAATGATGTGCTATCATGAACCAATTCATAAATACCATTCAAAGGCGAGGCCTTAAAATAGAACATATCATTCAAAAAGACATGGATATCATCATTAATAAAATTAAGATTAAAACCACAATGTCTTAAACGGGAAACATAAATAATGTTTCGTGTTAAATCAGGTGCATACAAAACATTTTATAAATTAAGTTCCAATCCGCTTGGAAGCTTCAAAATAAAATCTCCTTGAGCTTTAACATGGACCTTTGCACCATTGCCCATATAGAGACTTGATGTTCCCGCCTTATGATCACTTCTTTTGAACCCCTGCAAAGAATTGCAAATATGAGTTCCACATCCAGTGTCTAATACCCATGTATTAGAAGAAGTAATACTAATGTAACACCCTAGGCAAATCCCACATCGCCCACGAACATGAGTGATCATGGGATTATAAGGTAATACTCACGCTTAAATGACACAACGCGTTTTGGGATCACAGGCTGAGTAGAAGTGCGAGTACGTTGTGGTTAAGCGTGCTCGGGCGAGAGCACTACCAGGATGGGTGACCTCCTGGGAAAGTGCTTCTCGTGTGTGGTCGCCAAGAAAAAGCCGTGCGCCTGCGGGCAAAGAGGACAATATTGTGGTCATGTTAAGCTGGGGTGTTACAGAATGGTATCAGAGCCACTCATGTGCCGTTGGGGGTGGTGGGGCAAACCTCATCGAGGACGATGAGTCCCTAAGGGGGGGTGAATGTAACACCCTAGGCAAATCCCACATCGCCCACGAACATGAGTGATCATGGGATTATAAGGTAATACTCACGCTTAAATGACACAACGGGTTTTGGGATCACAGGCTGAGTAGAAGTGCGAGTACGTTGGGGTTAAGCGTGCTCGGGCGAGAGCACTACCAGGATGGGTGACCTCCTGGGAAAGTGCTTCTCGTGTGTGGTCGCCAAGAAAAAGCCGTGCGCCTGCAGGCAAAGCGGACAATATTGTGGTCATGTTAAGCTGGGGTGTTACAACTAAGCTCTATATATACCATATATATATTACCTGAGGTTTGCCCTGCATCCCTCTTGTCCTTCAACTCCTTAAGATAGATCGGACAGTTTCGTTTCCAATGACCCATCTCACCACAACCGAAACATGGGTCTTCCTTGGGGTTTGTCTTCTCGGCTACCTTTTGCTTCTTAGCCTTGTTGATGGTTGGGGTAACCATCTTCCCCTTCCCTTTGCCTTGATAGGCGGGTCCTTTTCTCTTAGCCACCTTTGGCTTAGAGGTGTTACCTTTGGATCCACCTTGATCGATTGCTAACACGGGTAAAGCCCTTTTACCCATGCTAGTTTCCGCCGTTCTAAGCATACCGTGAAGCTCACCTATGCTCTTATCCATCCCATTCATATTGTAATTAATTACAAATTGATCAAACCTTTTTGATAGGGAGTTAAGGATAAGATCGGTGGCTAACTCATTTGATATGTTTAGGTTAAGGCGGTTAGCACGATCAATAAGGCTCTTCATCTTAAGCACATAAGATGAAACCTATTGGGTATCGTCCATACGACAAGCATGTAGCGCCCGAACGGTCTCGAAACGCTCGACACGCGCTTGTTGAAGGAACATCTCCTTCAATTGCATTATCATGTCGTATGCACTATGATGCTCGAAATCCTTTTGGAGTTCGGGAATCATAGTCCCAAGCATTAGGCATGAGACTTGAAGGGAGTCGTGGCAATACTTATCGTAAGAGGCCATTGCTTCCACATCATTCTCATCCGGTTGATCGGGAATGGGGTCCTCAAGTACATACGCTTTATCCTCTTGTTTGAGGACAATCCGAAGATTGCGGAACCAATCCATAAAGTTTGTATGGTTGAGTTTGTCTTTCTCTAAGAGAGACCTTAATGATAGGTTGTTCATGTTAAGTGGTGCGTTTTGAATGTTGTTGTTGTTATTGGCGGCCATCTACAAAATTAACAAAGTTCGTTTAAGTATTAATTTTAATTTAACATTCAATACCCTTTAAATCCAATTGAATTATTAAATTCTAGAATCCAACGGTAAACCAAATTTCGGTTAGGTGACCTTTATCCCGCAATTTGATTTAGCTAGGTAGTCAATAAATGACAATTGCAATCCATTTGCAACTTCTAGAGTATGGGATTATGCAATCCTTTTGCATGGCATATTTATCCCATCAACGCCTATTTGTTCCTCATGCTTCGGTGACCCTAAGTTCATGATTCCCAAATCAAGTCGTCCTACTTGTATAGACTTGTAAATTTAACATACAAGTGGTTAGGTGACCTTTATCCCACAAGCATGCGAAATTTACCTTAATCATATTAGTTTGCTCATAACGGTTAGGTGACCTTTATCCCATCATGAGTTCCCTAATACTTTTAAGTGTCACACAATAGGATGGCGTTAAACTTGTTTACCTTGTTTGTAAAAGGGATTTAAGTTTTCATTAATTCTAGTTTGAGAAAACTTTTATGCCATACACCAACATGCATTTAGTGTATGGTACTTATGAAAAACCAATTTCATGTCTTGTAATTGAGCCAATTACTTGATATAAACCAATTTATATATGTTATCCTTTTCTTGTTCCTAATAACCATTTATTAAGGTCTTTAGTTGCCTTTTCAACTTAACCATTTAAATTTCCGTTTTGCATGTCGTTAATACGTCTAATTTAACCAATTAAATTATCGTTTTGTTTGTTGTTAACTTGTGTGGTTAATTTGTTGCAATCAAACATACAATCCATAAACATACAAACAACTACCCATGCAAAATAAGTATGTTCACAATCTAGCCATTTTGGTGGACATTTGTTTAGCCGAAAACAAATGTCACCGGGTAAGGGTTAATCATACAAAGTAGGAGATTTCAAATCTCCCACTTAATCTTGCATCCATATGCACCTTGTGTTCTTCAAGTCTTCATCATCTTGTATCTTCATTTTTACAAAATATGTATCGTAATACATTTTATCTAGAAAATGAAATTACAACCTATTCTATTTTACATACCAAATATAAAATGAATTACATAACAAATGAAGGAATTATTACAAACCAATTGAATAATTATTACATGCCATTTGAATGAATAATAATACATACCAAATGAATCATAAATCAACCAAACACACATGCATGCAACACAAGGTCAAGGCTAGGATTGTGAACATTAACATGCAACCAAATATGAACCAAATGGAAGAGCTCAAACCCACTTTTGGACTTCAAACAATTCGGCTCATTTTATAAACCCACCCAAATCCAACAATTTTTGCATTCTTCTTTCATGCATGTACTTAGAATGCAAAGTTGATGGGTTTTAAAACAACAATTCGAAGCATATTTCAACAACTTCGGCTCTAGATACCATTGTTGGAATTTAACAAGTTTTAAACTCTTAAAACCATTTAAGATTATAACAAAACGGAAGCGTGTAATTACCAATTAAACTTATTAATCTTTAAACCAATTTAAAGTTAAATCCCAATAGGCTCAAGTTGTGAACATAAGCTTACAAACTAACAAGAAAGGAAGAGTTTATACCTCCTTAAAATAAATTTAAGGGCTGACCAAAATGCTTATAAGATGATGAATATATGTGTAGAACTTCAAGCCTTTGATGCACTAACAACACCCTTTAAGTTAGCTAGACTTTAGAACCTTAACAACCTTGTTAACTAAGCTACAAACCCCTTTCTTTGCTCACTGATTTTTGGACAGCAGCAACCCAAAGAAATGATGATGAATGTAGTTTCAAAAGCATGAAACCTCAAGGAGAATACCCCAAACTATTAACCCAACAACCTTGCTATTGGTTAGGATTTATATAACACTTGAAACTTGCTTGCAAAACCAAATTGTGACCCTCCTTTGCACCTAAACAGCCCACGGCCAGCAGGCAGAATTTTGAGAGTTTTTTTTAGCTAGTTTGAATGTTTAGTTGCATGTGTGAGTCAACAAAACTTGGTAGAAGTGTATGGTCTTGCACTTAAGGAATTGAGTATATAGAAAGCAACAAAAGGCAAGCATGGGTGGTCTCCTAGGAGTCCCAAAATTCTGCACATTTCATATATTAATAACAATGTATTAATATATAAAAACATGTTACATATATATATATATATATATATATATATATATATATATATATATATATATATATATATATATATATATATATATATATAAAACATGTAATTGTTTTTGTTACTTTTATATTTTATAAACCTTTTATAAAATATAACACAATATAATTATTTAAACTTATAAATAATTAAATATAAATTATCCAAATAATTTATCTCAAGTGATGATATTTTAGAAAATCGATTTTCTAAAGTTCAAGTGTCGCGTATTTATTTAATGACCCAATCGTTAAGATTAAATACATAAAAGGTGTTGGTAAGCTTGTTATTGGGTATGACCCGACTTGGATCATAACATGTTAGCCACATTAATTTAATATGTCTCTCGGGCATACGAAATACTTTCAGCTGTGAGGTTTCAAAATACTGATTGCTGATTCTCAATAATTGGTATGGCAATTCTTGTTATAAGGTACAAATGAGTATATGATAGGGTTTCGATAATTATAATGATTTTTTTTTGGAAAGTCAAAGATCAGTGTAGTTGTTTGTAAGTTTATTGCTAATGTGGTGAATATAAACGATTCCCCAGTAACGTTGGCGAAAGGGCAACGTATCTATCGAGGTTATAATAAGACTGTTTTGATTGAGAAGTCGAAGTTGACTTGCTGGAGCTGTGACAAAACTGTCTATTTTGAAACGGAATTGAAAAGTTATTTTAGCTAGTAAATGCCAAAGGGTCTAACACGAATACGTGTCGAACTATGACTTGGGTTTTGAGAGTTTTTCAGGTGTATAACTGTGGGTAACATGTGGTTGGATCATCATCTCGATTGTTCCTTAGTTAAAGTGTCTTCAGGAATTTCGAAGGGTTTGAGCACATATTGTAATCGTTAATACATATGATGTTCTAACACAGTTTTGAAGTCAAAGTATAGCTTTGAAAGATATAGGAATCTAAGAGTGATGATACTGGTTATATTTCGAATTGAATTATGCGATTTCAAAATCAGGATATATAATTGAATTTGAATGAGTATGATTGTTTTGATTTATATGAAAGAATGGATATTGTTGTGAAAGTATGGAGTATAGTTGATGATTGCTGAATCAGTTTCGAAAAATGTAATCTATTAATTGTGAATTTATATATCTCTTGGGTATTACCTACCCGTTAAAAAAAATTTCACAATTAATATTTTGTACAAAAGAAGTTTATTACAGTCTTTATGAAAATATATGTGTATATTTTCTTTGGATGTAATATAGATTTAATGAGTTAATATTAAATTAAACTCATTTGTTTTATGGTTGGAACTAGAATTGAGTAATCCCTAAAACTTTATAAATTGCATAAGTATTTCTTCAATAATATTGAAATTATGAATCATTACTTTGTTATTTGTTGGTTTTCGTGAAATTCTTGTGAACTTCGCAAGGTACGAATGATGTTATTTGAAAAGTTTCGAGTACATCGATGATGAAAGTGTAAAATCAAACATATATTCGAATAATACACTTGATTTATTATGAATTGGATTTTTATTGAATTGAGACAGAGATTGAAATTAACGATGGTTAAGTTGCGGACGAAGGACGTACATCATTGCATATTTGTAATATGAATTAACTGAATAGTTAAGATTCACACATAATAGCTTAGTACGGGAAGATTTATTATGGTTTAAAAATTTATACATATAAAATATACATATAAATCTTTCGATTGGAAATGAGTTAATACTTCATAACTCGTTGATACAATATATTTGTTGTTGATTCGTAATGATGTCCACAATGATTCTTGAACTGACAGAGTTTGTGATGTTACAGGTGCTATTGATTCTGACGATACTGACGGCACTGACTGTGTTGATGATGCTACGGTCCTGTTGATGCTGTTGGTAAAACAATTCTAGCTTGTAAATCGTACACCATTTTAAATCAAAGCTTCTACTCTACCATCTCCGTTCACTCATCCGATTTACGGTCAAAATTAAATAATCTCTAAGATTTTGGAGATTACATAACTGCCGCAGAGATATCTCTTCAATGAAGTTTATGAATTAATACTTCATCGTTTGTTGTTGTTGATATTCCTGGATATTTACAGGACGTATGACGTTGATGTTTGAGATACAGATTGTGATGTTGCGGTGTGGGATGTGTATGTTGTTGTTGGTGGTGGTGATGGTACTGTTGGTGTTGCTGATGGTGGTACTGTTTATGCTGCTGGTGCTGCTGCTGGTGCTGCTGCTGGTGTTTGTAACCTTTGCACCATATTCTCCAAAGCCACTACCCGAGCGCGAAGCTCGTTGAATTCTTCTATTACACCGGGGTGATTGTCGGTTCGGACGAGCGGATAAATAAAATCTAGAATTTGGTGTAATATGTAATCGTGACGAGATACTCTAGAAATAAGAGAGAAAATGGTGTTTCGGATAGGTTCGCCGGTAAGTGCTTCAGGTTCTTCGCCAAGAGGGCAATGTGGTGGATGGAAGTGATCACCTTCTTCTTGTCTCCAATGATTAAGGAGGCTACGAACCCATCCCCAATTCATCCAGAATAGATGACGAATAATTGGTTGATCCATTCCGGTCACACTGCTTTCGGAACTTGAGTGGGATTCCATTTCGGAATCCGAGGGACTTGAACTAATGACGAATTCCATTTCGTACGATTGAATAAAGAATTTTTCGATATGAAATGATTTTCCGGCTATCGGGTGGTATTCTAATTATATAGAGCAAAAGGTTTCGTAGATTACGGAGGAATTTACGGAATATGTCAGGCAAAGTTTACAGTAACAGATACGCTAAGATATGAATTAGCAGATACGCTAAGATATGAATTTTGTCTATACACTATTCATGCAATCAATGCAATAAGATGTGTCTAGACTAAGAATGATAAGCATGTAATTTCCGATAAAAATGATGAGCAAAACTTTTGACATGCAGACACGGTCGAAGTCCAGACTCACTAATGCATCCTAACGACTATCAGTTAGACACACTAATGCAGACCTGGTTCGCTAAGACCACCGCTCTGATACCAACTGAAAGGACCCGTTCATATACATTATAAACGATTCATAATAGTTGATTACATCGCGAGGTATTTGACCTCTATATGATACATTTTACAAACATTGCATTCGTTTTTAAAAGACAAACTTTCTTTACAATGAAAGTTGACGGCATGCATACCATTTCATAATTCATCCAACTATAATTTGGCTTAATAATAATCTTGATGAACTCAATGACTCGAATGCAACGTCTTTCAAAATATGCCATGAATGACTCCAAGTAATATCCTTAAAATGAGCTAATGCACAGCGGAAGATTTCTTTAATACCTGAGAATAAACATGCTTTAAAGTGTCAACCAAAAGGTTGGTGAGTTCATAGGTTTATCATAACAATCATTTCAATATATTAATAGACCACAAGATTTCCGTTTATAAATATATGTACACTCGCAAGTGTATAAAAGTATTCTATAAGTTGTAGGCACCCGGTAACAAGCCTTAACATTTATGTTTTACCCTCTGAAGTACACCAGATCAGGTGTGTTTAAAATAACCTCGAAGTACTAAAGCATCCCATAGTCAGGATGGGGTTTGTCAGGCCCAATAGATCTATCTTTAGGATTCACGCCTACCGTACATAGACAAGTAGTTTAATGTTACCAAGCTAAGGGTATATTTCTGGTTTAAACCCACGTAGAATTAGTTTTAGTACTTGTGCCTATTTCGTAAAACATTTATAAAACAGCGCATGTATTCCCAGCCCAAAAATATATATTGCAAAAGCAATTAAAAAGGGAGCAAATGAAACTCACAATACTGTATTTCGTAGTAAAAATACATATAACGTCATTTAACAAGTGCAAGGTTGGCCTCGGATTCACGAACGTATCAATATTGAGATTCAATATTGCAGGAAAGTACGTAGACGCAACGGAGATGATAAACACTAGATTGACCTCACGAGCATACCCATGAACCATACCCATCACCTCCATAGCTATAACCCATAATTTCCTTAGCTTTGACTCATTCAAAAAAACTATTTTGAAATCACTCGGACAGCACTCCGTCGTAATATTATATGTATACTAATAATATCTTGAAATAATACAGAGCAAATATATATATTTATATATATAAATCGATTGAGAGAGTTTAGAGAAATATATTTTCAAGTTTCTATGAAATAATGAAACCTACTGAATTCTATTTATAATAGATTTTTGAATTATTAAAGTGAATTATTAAAGTATGAATTATTAAAGTGAATTATTAAAGTATGAATTATTAAAGTGAATTATTAAAGTATGAATTATTAAAGTGAATTATTAAAGTTAAAGTAAAGTAAAAGTAAAGTAAAGGTAAAGTAAAGGTAAAGTTAAAGTATAGTAAAAGTATAAAAACTATGTATGTATAATACGCGTATAAATATATATAATATTAATTTAAATCGTTATATATATTTAATGAAATAAAATATAAATATCGTTATATTTATTATACTGGTTAAATAATAAGTTGTCAAAAGAGATTTTAGATATTTATAAAAGTTATATACATTTTAATAATAAAGTTCTTTTTAAACTGAAAATGTCTTTGTACGTTTGAAAATAGATTAATAGAATATTATGGAAACCAATTCTCCACTAACTTTTATCTAACTTTCGTAAATGACACTTTTTGTTTTTATTTATAAATAGCTTTACAAATTATTCTGAATATCGTTAAGAGGAATAGATTTTCTCAAATCATAGTGGACCTCTCAACAGAGACTTGTAATCATAATTCAATGTTTCTGATAATTCAATCATTTAATATTTTTTTTTAATTTCGTCGAAAATCATATTGAAACAAATACGTTCGTGTAAAGTATTATACGTTTAATACTTTATTAATATTCTCAAGTTATAATATATATATATATACATATACATATCTATTTATATATAACGGATCGTGAATCGTAGAAATTTGGTCGAGGTTATAATGAATGTATGAACACAGTTTAAAATTCTTGAGATTTAACTTAACAAACTTTGCTTATCGTGTAGGAATAATATAAAGATTAAAGTTTAAATTTGGTCGAAAATTTCCGGGTCGTCACATACGATGTCTACAAGTCATGTTTCAGATAAGGTTCAGATAGGGTTTACCAAATCAGTTTTAGCTCGCGCAGCAGTTTTAGAAAAATTCTCATTTAATTTAAAAAATATTAATTAATGATGACTCTAGACACTCCAAATTTTCATTGGTAAAATAATCAAAGAAATTCATGTAGCCATTTTGTACAGTTTTGCATAACTCTACAGACCTTCTGTTTTGGACAACATCTAGACATGTCATTTGGTGACACATATAACACATAGCAAACAATGGTTCAGAAGCTATCATATAAATGAAATATGTTTATGAACATCTAAATGACAATATTCCAGAAGATCAAAGTCTCAAATAATTTCTAGTTCGTGTGGGGTCATTTAGAGTGCATATGAAACCAGTTTCCGAGCAATACAAGTCACCATTTTTCGTTTAATCATACCGAGAGTTATACATAACCAATTAACATGATTATTAAGTCTATCTTGAGTGATTTTTAACTAGGAATCGAATGAGCATTTCAATGATTCATTCATAAAGCATAAACACCAGAAAATTCGTATTGCATGAAAAACCCTAGCAAAAACTTCAATCAATCATAACTAGCACATCCGATAACGAAATCATGCAATTCCAAAGTCTAAATTTATTAATTTTTTGAGATCTATCCATATAGATACATTATATTAATAGTAAATAAACTCATCTTATCAGATTCATAGCAAATCAATTCGTGGTTCACTCAAAACACATTAATCGCGCAAAATAACGACTAACAACGTATGCAATCACAATCAATTGAGCACTAGACCCTTGTACACTATATAATTGATCAAAATCAGATCTAAAAAGTTTAGGTTTAGTAGTTTTATACCTTTAAAACACAAATTGCAAGTAGATACGCGTAGAGGATGAAGAAAGCAACAACTTTAATGCACGAGACTTGTTCTACTTTTGAGGTTTGATGGTGGCTATGGTGGTGGTGATGTGCGACGGTCACAAGGGAGGGAGGAGACAAAAAAATTCGACTAGGTTTTAGAGAATGAGGAGATTTGAGTGTTTTATTTACAAGTTAATTAGATTGGGGCCTAATTAAAAAGTCCACTAGTTCACTAGAAGCCCAAATTACAAAATTAAGGGGGCTTGGGGGTGGTCGGCCGAATGGCCCACTAGGGGTGCTCCCAGCTTGTTTTGTCTAAAATCTTGTACGCGCGTGATCCTTTTTGAGTGCCGTTAACGGTACCGGGTTCCAGGAACGTTAACCGATCGTTGAAACGCAATCCACCAGGTTTAATTCATTAAATACCTAATAACTTAAATATGTTTTTTATAAAGTTAATAATTATTAAAAATAATTATTTATTCAAGTTTCTGAGTTCCGTAAACTGAAAAACTTTCTATGTGGTTATCGTAACCGTGTCGTTTTCTAAGTATTTCGTTATCTGAAACAAGTTTATCAATTAATATAAACATATTAATTCAAGTAATCCACTAGGATCATGTATGCATTTAAATCAGTTAAACGCATAAAGTTCTACGTAATCACCGTTAAATAATTAACGGGCAAGTAATGATAGTAACGAAAAAAGTAGGGTTGTTACACATGTTTTGCGACATCTTGATTAAATAGTTCAATTATTTAGTGGCACTTTTTGATATCTCTCAATTCATAACTGGACTAGCCCCTGGACTAGTTGCTGCCAATGGTGTCCTGAGGAGGGCTAGCCTGGACGGGACTTAAGACTCAACTATGGGAGCACTCTAAGTAGGGTGTAAAAAATTCCGAGTTCCATTTCAACTCATTCAATTTGCATAGAATTAAGCTCATTTTGAGTCTAATATATCAAATTCGGCTTTTAACTTTCTAAGGCAAGAAGTAGGAGGCTCAACGTCTAAGCTACTAGAGTGAACGAACGACACATTTCGGCTTAAGTAGTTGTTTCATTCCTAGGTACCACAATCTAAGTTGCTTCCTACGCTATCTAGCCTTCAAAGATGACTTTTGAAGTTTGCGAGTTTGAGTGTTATGCTTAAGAAGCTTAGCTTGCCTAAGAGCTTATTAGGAGTCAAAACTAGCTCGACGGCTAAGTGCTTTCTAGAACTCGGCTAGGTGCTTACCGGCGAGGGGAACTGTGAAAGGTGTTATGCTTTCCAGGTTCTATTGGTATAGTGTTAAGGAGGTGATTTAGCCCTCTATCGAGAGGCAGGGCGACAACTAGTTACTTTCTGGTGAGTTGTTATCGCTCCTCTCTTTTAAATTGATTCGGTTCGTGTCAGTGTTCCCTTCTCCCTCATCTAGTTGCCTTCTTCCTCTAGCCCTTCAAGTTGCCCATCTCATTTATAGGGATTGCTACTTTTAGATATCTTAAGTTTGACTTAGTCTTGTTTGATATACATGCTCGTGCTCGACTTAAGCTCCGTTTACGTAAATAATAGTTATTACGTAGTAGTAGTATATAATTATTATATATTATATTACTATAAAAATATTAGTCGTTGTATGTAAAATGAAAGATACGTAAAAATTTGTGATTTGTTAGAGCTCGATATAAGAAATGTAAGTTCGAGCTCGTTTGACAAATTTCAAAATATCTTTAAGCGCCTAATCAAACTCGCTTAAACTTAGCTTAATTAAATTTTAACATATCCAACTCGAATAGTTTGATAAATGGCGATAGGCGATACATATGTAATATAACGACCCGTCCTAATCCTTCTGGACGAATACATTACATTTGGTTACATCGCGAGGTACTTGACCTCTATATGATACATTTTACAAACATTGCATTAAATTTTAATAAACAAACTTTCATTTCATCGAAAATTGACGGCATGTGAAATGTCCCATTCTTATTGATTAAAAATGTTCCATATTAATTGATTTCGTTGCGAGGTTTTGACCTCTATATGAGACGTTTTTCAAAGACTGCATTCATTTTAAAACAAACCATAACCTTTATTTCATCAATAAAGGTTTTAAAAAGCTTTACGTAGATTATCAAATAATGATAATCTAAAATATCCTGTTTACACACGACCATTACATAATGGTTTACAATACAAATATATTACAACAAAATAAGTTTCTTGAATGCAGTTTTTACACAATATCATACAAGCATGGACTCCAAATCTCGTCCTTATTTAAGTATGCTACAGTGGAAGCTCTTAATAATCACCTGAGAATAAACATGCTTAAAACGTCAACAAAAATGTTGGTGAGTTATAGGTTTAACCTATATATATCAAATCATAATAATAGACCACAAGATTTCATATTTCAATACACATCTCATACATAGAGATAAAAATCATTCATATGGTGAACACCTGGTAACTGACATTAACAAGATGCATATATATAAGAATATCCCCATCATTCCGGGACACCCTTCGGATATGATATAACTTTCGAAGTACTAAAGCATCCGGTACTTTGGATGGGGTTTGTTAGGCCCAATAGATCTATCTTTAGGATTCGCGTCAATTAGGGTGTCTGTTCCCTAATTCTTAGATTACCAGACTTAATAAAAAGGGGCATATTCGATTTTGATAATTCAACCATAGAATGTAGTTTCACGTACTTGTATCTATTTTGTAAATCATTTATAAAACCTGCATGTATTCTTATCCCAAAAATATTAGATTTTAAAAGTGGGACTATAACTCACTTTCACAGATTTTTACTTCGTCGGGAAGTAAGACTTGGCCACTGGTTGATTCACGAACCTATAACAATATATACATATATATCAAAGTATGTTTAAAATATATTTACAACACTTTTAATATATTTTGATGTTTTAAGTTTATTAAGTCAGCTGTCCTCGTTAGTAACCTACAACTAGTTGTCCACAGTTAGATGTACAGAAATAAATCGATAAATATTATCTTGAATCAATCCACGACCCAGTGTATACGTATCTCAGTATTGATCACAACTCAAACTATATATATTTTGGAATCAACCTCAACCCTGTATAGCTAACTCCAACATTCACATATAGAGTGTCTATGGTTGTTCCGAAATATATATAGATGTGTCGACATGATAGGTCGAAACATTGTATACGTGTCTATGGTATCTCAAGATTACATAATATACAATACAAGTTGATTAAGTTATGGTTGGAATAGATTTGTTACCAATTTTCACGTAGCTAAAATGAGAAAAATTATCCAATCTTGTTTTACCCATAACTTCTTCATTTTAAATCCGTTTTGAGTGAATCAAATTGCTATGGTTTCATATTGAACTCTATTTTATGAATCTAAACAGAAAAAGTATAGGTTTATAGTCGGAAAAATAAGTTACAAGTCGTTTTTGTAAAGGTAGTCATTTCAGTCGAAAGAACGACGTCTAGATGACCATTTTAGAAAACATACTTCCACTTTGAGTTTAACCATAATTTTTGGATATAGTTTCATGTTCATAATAAAAATCATTTTCTCAGAATAACAACTTTTAAATCAAAGTTTATCATAACTTTTAATTAACTAACCCAAAACAGCCCGCGGTGTTACTACGACGGCGTAAATCCGGTTTTACGGTGTTTTTCGTGTTTCCAGGTTTTAAATCATTAAGTTAGCATATAATATAGATATAGAACATGTGTGTAGTTAATTTTAAAAGTCAAGTTAGAAGGATTAACTTTTGTTTGCGAACAAGTTTAGAATTAACTAAACTATGTTCTAGTGATTACGAGTTTAAACCTTCGAATAAGATAGTTTTATATATATGAATCGAATGATGTTATGAACATCATTACTACCTCAAGTTTAGTAGGTAAACCTACTGGAAGTGACAAGAAATGATCTAGCTTCAAAGGATCTTGGATGGCTTGAAAGTTCTTGAAGTAGGATCATGACACAAAAATAAGTTCAAGTAAGATTTTTACTCGAATTAAGATAGTTTATAGTTATAGAAATTGAATCAAAGTTTGAATATGAATATTACCTTGAATAAGAAAGATAACCTACTGTATATAACAAAGGTTTCTTTATCTTAGATGATTATTTGAAATGGATTAGAAAGCTTGGAAGTAAATTAGTAAACTTGAAGAGATTTTTGAAGTGTTCTTGAAGTGTTCTTCCTATGATGATTATAGCTTGATTCTTGAAGTGATTTTTGATGAAGATGATGATTAACTACTGGAAAAATACGTTCATAATAGTGTGTGTGTGTGTGTGTGTGTGTGTGTGTGTGTTGAGAGAGAATTAGAAAGAGAATTGGAAGTGAAATGGAGTGAATGATGAGTGGTAATTGGTGAGTGGTGAGTGGGGTTAAAAGGAGTTCTAGTTAGTTGACTAGCTCATGGTAGAAGTTAAAATTGATTAGTCATACATGACATAATCAAGAGTGGAATCCCATGCTAGTTCCTATTGGTATATACTCATAGTAAGTACGTTTTGAAGCTGTGTATAATACGGGTAAGAATACGACTAGAATTCTTGATGAAAGAAAAGAATGGAAAAGTAACTGTAACCATTTTCGTTAAGTATGAGTGTTTTGATATATGTCTTGAAGTCTTCCAAAAGTATTTTAATACATCTAAATACACTACATGTATATACATTTTAACTGAGTCGTTAAGTCATCGTTAGTCGTTACATGTAAGTGTTGTTTTGAAACCTTTAAGTTAACGATCTCAATTAATGTTGTTAACCCATTGTTTATTATATCTAATGAGATGTTAAATTATTATATTATCATGATATTATGATATATTAATATATCTTAATATGATATATATACATTTAAATGTCGTTACAACGATAATCGTTACATATATGTCTCGTTTCGAAATCCTTAAGTTAGTAGTCTTGTTTATATGTATATAACTCATTGTTAATATACTTATGGAGATACTTACTTATAATAATCTCATGTTAACCATATGTATATCCATATATATATCGTCATGTCGTTTTTACAAGTTTTAACGTTCGTGAATCGCCGGTCAACTTGGGTGGTCAATTGTCTATATGAAACATATTTCAATTAATCAAGTCTTAACAAGTTTGATTGCTTAACATGTTGGAAACATTTAATCATGTAAATATCAATCTCAATTAATATATATAAACATGGAAAAGTTCGGGTCACTACAGTACCTACCCGTTAAATAAATTTCGTCCCGAAATTTTAAGCTGTTGAAGGTGTTGACGAATCTTCTGGAAATAGATGCGGGTATTTCTTCTTCATCTGATCTTCACACTCCCAGGTGAACTCAGGTCCTCTATGATCATTCCATCGAATCTTAACAATTGGTATCTTGTTTTGCTTAAGTCTTTTAACCTCACGATCCATTATTTCGACTGGTTCTTCGATGAATTGAAGTTTTTCGTTGATTTGGATTTCATCTAACGGAATAGTGAGATCTTCTTTAGCAAAAGATTTCTTCAAATTCGAGACGTGGAAAGTGTTATGTACAGCCGCGAGTTGTTGAGGTAACTCAAGTCGGTAACCTACTGGTCCGACACGATCAATAATCTTGAATGGTCCAATATACCTTGGATTTAATTTCCCTCGTTTACCAAATCGAACAACGCCTTTCCAAGGTGCAACTTTAAGCATGACCATCTCTCCAATTTCAAATTCTATATCTTTTCTTTTAATGTCAGCGTAGCTCTTTTGTCGACTTTGGGCGGTTTTCAACCGTTGTTGAATTTGGATGATCTTCTCGGTAGTTTCTTGTATAATCTCCGGACCCGTAATCTGTCTATCCCCCACTTCACTCCAACAAATCAGAGACCTGCACTTTCTACCATAAAGTGCTTCAAACGGCGCCATCTCAATGCTTGAATGGTAGCTGTTGTTGTAGGAAAATTCTGCTAACGGTAGATGTCGATCCCAACTGTTTCCGAAATCAATAACACATGCTCGTAGCATGTCTTCAAGCGTTTGTATCCTCCTTTCGCTCTGCCCATCAGTTTGTGGATGATAGGCAGTACTCATGTCTAGACGAGTTCCTAATGCTTGTTGTAACGTCTGCCAGAATCTTGAAATAAATCTGCCATCCCTATCAGAGATAATAGAGATTGATATTCCATGTCTAGAGACGACTTCCTTCAAATACAGTCGTGCTAACTTCTCCATCTTGTCATCTTCTCTTATTGGCAGGAAGTGTGCTGATTTGGTGAGACGGTCAACTATTACCCAAATAGTATCAAAACCACTTGCAGTCCTTGGCAATTTAGTGATGAAATCCATGGTAATCTTTTCCCATTTCCATTCCGGGATTTCGGGTTGTTGAAGTAGACCTGATGGTTTCTGATGCTCAGCTTTGACCTTAGAACACGTCAAACATTCTCCTACGTATTTAGCAACATCGGCTTTCATACCCGGCCACCAAAAATGTTTCTTGAGATCCTTGTACATCTTCCCCGTTCCAGGATGTATTGAGTATCTGGTTTTATGAGCTTCTCTAAGTACCATTTCTCTCATATCTCCAAATTTTGGTACCCAAATCCTTTCAGCCCTATACCGGGTTCCGTCTTCCCGAATATTAAGATGCTTCTCCGATCCTTTGGGTATTTCATCCTTTAAATTTCCCTCTTTTAAAACTCCTTGTTGCGCCTCCTTTATTTGAGTAGTAAGGTTATTATGAATCATTATATTCATAGATTTTACTCGAATGGGTTCTCTGTCCTTCCTGCTCAAGGCATCGGCTACCACATTTGCCTTCCCCGGGTGGTAACGAATCACAAAGTCGTAATCATTCAATAATTCAATCCACCTACGCTGCCTCATATTCAGTTGTTTCTGATTAAATATGTGTTGAAGACTTTTGTGGTCGGTATATATAATACTTTTGACCCCATATAAGTAGTGCCTCCAAGTCTTTAATGCAAAAACAACCGCGCCTAATTCCAAATCATGCGTCGTATAATTTTGTTCGTGAATCTTCAATTGTCTAGACGCATAAGCAATCACCTTCATTCGTTGCATTAATACACAACCGAGACCTTGCTTTGATGCGTCACAATAAATCACAAAATCATCATTCCCTTCAGGAAATGACAATATAGGTGCCGTAGTTAGCTTTTTCTTCAATAACTGAAACGCTTTCTCTTGTTCATCATTCCATTCAAATTTCTTCCCTTTATGCGTTAATGCAGTCAAGGGTTTTGCTATTCTGGAAAAGTCTTGGATGAACCTTCTGTAGTAACCAGCTAGTCCTAAAAACTGGCGTATGTGTTTCGGAGTTTTCGGGGTTTCCCACTTTTCAACAGTTTCTATCTTTGCCGGATCCACCTTAATACCTTCTTTGTTCACTATGTGACTGAGGAATTGAACTTCTTCCAACCAAAATGCACACTTTGAAAACTTAGCGTACAATTCTTCCTTTCTCAATACTTCTAACACCTTTCTCAAATGTTCACCGTGTTCTTGGTCATTCTTTGAGTAAATAAGTATGTCATCAATGAAAACAATGACAAACTTGTCAAGGTATGGTCTACACACTCGGTTCATAAGGTCTATGAACACAGCTGATGCATTAGTTAAACCAAACGGCATGACCATAAACTCGTAATGACCGTAACGTGTTCTGAAAGCAGTCTTTGGAATATCATCTTCTTTCACTCACATTTGATGATACCCGGAACGTAAGTCAATCTTTGAATAAACAGACGAGCCTTGTAGTTGATCAAATAAGTCATCGATTCTCGGTAGTGGGTAGCGGTTCTTGATGGTAAGTTTGTTCAACTCTCGGTAGTCGATACACAACCTGAATGTACCATCTTTCTTCTTGACAAACAAAATAGGAGCTCCCCACGGTGATGTGCTTGGTCGAATGAAACCACGCTCTAAAAGTTCTTGTAATTGGCTTTGCAGTTCTTTCATCTCGCTGGGTGCGAGTCTGTAAGGAGCACGAGCTATTGGTGCAGCTCCTGGTACAAGATCTATTTGAAATTCAACGGATCGCTGTGGGGGTAATCCCGGTAATTCTTTCAGAAATACATCGGGAAATTCTTTTGCAATGGGAACATCATTGATGCTCTTTTCTTCAGTTTGTACTTTCTCGACATGTGCTAGAACAGCATAGCAACCTTTTCTTATTAGTTTTTGTGCCTTCAAATTACTAATAATATGTAGCTTCGTGTTGCCCTTTTCTCCGTACACCATTAAGGGTTTTCCTTTTTCTCGTATAATGCGAATTACATTTTTGTAACAAACGATCTCTGCTTTCACTTCTTTCAACCAGTCCATACCGATTATCACATCAAAACTCCCTAACTCTACTGGTATCAAATCAATCTTAAATGTTTCGCTAACCAGTTTAATTTCTCGATTCCGACATATATTATCTGCTGAAATTAATTTACCATTTGCTAATTCGAGTAAAAATTTACTATCCAAAGGCGTCAATGGACAACTTAATTTAGCACAAAAATCTCTACTCATATAGCTTCTATCCGTACCCGAATCAAATAAAACGTAAGCAGATTTATTGTCAATAAGAAACGTACCCGTAACAAGCTCCGGGTCTTCCTGTGCCTCTGCCGCATTAATATTGAAAACTCTTTCGCGGCCTTGTCCATTCGTGTTCTCCTGGTTCGGGCAATTTCTAATAATGTGGCCCGGTTTTCCACATTTATAACAAACTACATTGGCATAACTTGCTCCGACACTACTTGCTCCGCCATTACTCATTCCGACACCATTTGTTCCTTTCTTTCTATTAACCCCTGGTCCGTAGACCTCATACTTCGCCGCGCTATGACCATTTCTTTTACACTTGTTGCAAAATTTGGTGCAGAACCCCGAGTGATACTTTTCACACCTTTGGCATAGCTGCTTCTGATTGTTGTTGTTGTTGCGGTTATTATTGTTGTTAGGATGATTATTGTAGTTGCTGTTGTTGTTGTTGTTGTTGTTGTTGGGCCGTTTGTTGTAGTTGCGATTGATGTTGCGATTGTTGGGATAATTGTTGCGATTATTGTTGTAATTGCTGTTGTTGTTGTATTGGTGATTCTTATCACCGTTTTCCTCCCACTTTCTTTTGACTTGCTTCACATTGGCCTCTTCAGCAGTCTGTTCTTTAATTCTTTCATCAATCTGGTTCACTAGTTTGTGAGCCATTCTACATGCCTGTTGTATGGAGGCGGGCTCGTGTGAACTTATATCTTCTTGGATTCTTTCCGGTAATCCTTTCACAAACGCGTCGATCTTCTCTTCCTCATCTTCGAATGCTCCCGGACACAATAGGCACAATTCTGTGAATCGTCTTTCGTACGTAGTAATATCAAATCCTTGGGTTCGTAACCCTCTAAGTTCTGTCTTGAGCTTATTGACCTCGGTTCTGGGACGGTACTTCTCGTTCATCAAGTGCTTGAATGCTGACCACGGTAGTGCGTACGCATCATCTTGTCCCACTTGCTCTAGATAGGTATTCCACCATGTTAACGCAGAACCTGTGAAGGTATGCGTAGCGTACTTCAATTTGTCCTCTTCAGTACACTTACTTATGGCAAACACCGATTCGACCTTCTCGGTCCACCGTTTCAATCCGATCGGTCCTTCGGTTCCATCAAATTCCAAAGGTTTGCAGGCAGTGAATTCTTTGTAGGTGCATCCTACACGATTTCCTGTACTGCCAGATCCAAGGTTATTGTTGGTATGTAGCGCAGCCTGTACTGCGGCTATGTTTGAAGCTAGAAAAGTACGGAATTCCTCTTCATTCTTATTCACGGTGTGTCGAGTAGTCGGTACCATTTCCTTCAAAATAGTCAAATGGAACAAGTTAATCATACAGAATATTAAGAGTAGTTAATTGTATTTCGTAGCATAATATGAACTCATTTATAAAAGCTTTTTCTTCATATTAGCGTTTTATAAGTTTAAATTCGGGTAGTACCTACCCGTTAAGTTCATACTTAGTAGCTAATATACAATTCAACTACTACAATTCTATATGAAAAACTGATTGTAATAATATTTCGCGTTCAAACTTTTATACAATATTTTACAAACTTACAATACCGCTTATTTTACATAAAGCATAAATATAGCACACAATAACTTTGATACAAGATAGTTGTGAAGATAATTCTAGCTAGTACACAAGTCGTTCAGCAAAGGCAATAAAGACAAGTAATTCATACGTCCAGAAATAAGTCATGCATTCTGGTTTTACTAGGACTACTTCCCATCCTTGGTCTTATGGAGCATAACCGTTATGGCCGTTGATAAGACAGCGTGTTGTAACGTCGTCAAAGGGACGAAGGTTACGTAATGACCAACAGTCTCGTAATAACCTAAAAACCTCATTTCTTACCCCAATTAACGACTCCGTCACTTGTGGGAACGTTTTGTTTAATAGTTGTAGCCCGATGTTCTTGTTCTCACTTTGGTGAGAAGCGAACATTACTAACCCGTAAGCATAACATGCTTCTTTATGTTGCATGTTAGCCCCCTTTTCTAAATCACGAAGTCCTATATTCGGATATACTGAGTCAAAATAATTTCTTAACCCGTTGCATAAAATAGCATTTGGGTTCCCCGCAATATATGCGTCAAAGTAAACACATCGTAACTTATGGATTTCCCAATGTGATATCCCCCATCTTTCGAACGAAAGCCTTTTATAAACCAAGGCATTCTCGGAACGTTCTTCGAATGTCTTACAAACTGATCTCGCCTTAAATAGTTGTGCCGAAGAATTCTGACCGACTCTAGACAAGATTTCATCAATCATGTCTCCGGGTAGGTCTCTTAAAATATTGGGTTGTCTATCCATTTTGTGTTTTTATACTGTAAAATAGACAAGAGTTAGATTCATAAAAAAAAATACTTATTAATACAAGCAATTTTTACATATATCATAAAGCATAAGCACACTATATTACATATATTACACCACACGAATACAACTATCTTATTCCGACTCGCTCGTTTCTTCTTTTTCGGTTTTGGTTCGTTTTGCCAAGTTTCTAGGGATATATGATGTTCCCCTAATACGAGCCGTCGTTGTCCACATTGGTTTAGAAAAACCTGGTGGTTTAGAGGTTCCCGGGTCATTGTTACAACTTAAGGACTTCGGGGGTTGACGATACATATAAAGTTCATCGGGGTTGGAATTAGATTTCTCTATTTTTATGCCCTTTCCCTTATTATTTTCTTTTGCCTTTTTAAATTCAGTTGGGGTAATTTCTATAACATCATCGGAATTCTCGTCGGAATCCGATTCATCGGAGAATTGGTAATCCTCCCAATATTTTGCTTCCTTGGCGGAAACATCATTGACCATAATTAACCTTGGTCGGTTAGTTGAGGATTCTCTTTTACTTAACCGTTTTATTATTTCCCCCACCGGTTCTATTTCTTCTTCCGGTTCCGATTCTTCTTCCGGTTCCGATTCTTCTTCCGGTTCCGACTCTTCTTCCGGTTCCTCTTCGGGAACTTGTGAATCAGTCCACGAATCATTCCAATTTACATTTGACTCTTCATTATTATTAGGTGAGTCAATGAGACTTGTTCTAGAGGTAGACATCTATCACATAATATCAAACACGTTAAGAGATTAATATATCACATAATATTCATATGTTAAAAATATATAGTTTCCAACAAAAATGTTAAGCAATCATTTTTAAAGAAAACACGGTCGAAGTCCAGACTCACTAATGCATCCTAACAAACTCGATAAGACACACTAATGCAAATTTTCTGGTTCTCTAAGACCAACGCTCTGATACCAACTAAAATGTCCCGTTCTTATTGATTAAAAACGTTCCATATTAATTGATTTCGTTGCGAGGTTTTGACCTCTATATGAGACGTTTTTCAAAGACTGCATTCATTTTAAAATAAACCATAACCTTTATTTCATCAATAAAGGTTTTAAAAAGCTTTACGTAGATTATCAAATAATGATAATCTAAAATATCTTGTTTACACACGACCATTACATAATGGTTTACAATACAAATATGTTACAATAAAATAAGTTTCTTGAATGCAGTTTTTACACAATATCATACAAGCATGGACTCCAAATCTCGTCCTTATTTAAGTATGCTACAGCGGAAGCTCTTAATAATCACCTGAGAATAAACATGCTTAAAACGTCAACAAAAATGTTGGTGAGTTATAGGTTTAACCTATATATATCAAATCATAATAATAGACCACAAGATTTCATATTTCAATACACATCCCATACATAGAGATAAAAATCATTCATATGGTGAACACCTGGTAACCGACATTAACAAGATGCATATATATAAGAATATCCCCATCATTCCGGGACACCCTTCGGATATGATATAAATTTTGAAGTACTAAAGCATCCGGTACTTTGGATGGGGTTTGTTAGGCCCAATAGATCTATCTTTAGGATTCGCGTCAATTAGGGTGTCTGTTCCCTAATTCTTAGATTACCAGACTTAATAAAAAGGGGCATATTCGATTTCGATAATTCAACCATAGAATGTAGTTTCATGTACTTGTGTCTATTTTGTAAATCATTTATAAAACCTGCATGTATTCTCATCCCAAAAATATTAGATTTTAAAAGTGGGACTATAACTCACTTTCACAGATTTTTACTTCGTCGGGAAGTAAGACTTGGCCACTGGTTGATTCACGAACCTATAACAATATATACATATATATCAAAGTATGTTTAAAATATATTTACAACACTTTTAATATATTTTGATGTTTTAAGTTTATTAAGTCAGCTGTCCTCGTTAGTAACCTACAACTAGTTGTCCAGAGTTAGATGTACAGAAATAAATCGATAAATATTATCTTAAATCAATCCACGACCCAGTGTATACGTATCTCAGTATTGATCACAACTCAAACTATATATATTTTGGAATCAACCTCAACCCTGTATAGCTAACTCCAACATTCACATATAGAGTGTCTATGGTTGTTTCGAAATATATATAGATGTGTCGACATGATAGGTCGAAACATTGTATACGTGTCTATGGTATCTCAAGATTACATAATATACAATACAAGTTGATTAAGTTATGGTTGGAATAGATTTGTTACCAATTTTCACGTAGCTAAAATGAGAAAAATTATCCAATCTTGTTTTACCCATAACTTCTTCATTTTAAATCCGTTTTGAGTGAATCAAATTGCTATGGTTTCATATTGAACTCTATTTTATGAATCTAAACAGAAAAAGTATAGGTTTATAGTCGTAAAAATAAGTTACAAGTCATTTTTGTAAAGGTAGTCATTTCAGTCGAAAGAACGACGTCTAGATGACCATTTTAGAAAACATACTTCCACTTTGAGTTTAACCATAATTTTTGGATATAGTTTCATGTTCATAATAAAAATCATTTTCTCAGAATAAAAACTTTTAAATCAAAGTTTATCATAACTTTTAATTAACTAACCCAAAACAGCCCGCGGTGTTACTACGACGGCGTAAATCCGGTTTTACGGTGTTTTTCGTGTTTCCAGGTTTTAAATCATTAAGTTAGCATATCATATAGATATAGAACATGTGTGTAGTTAATTTTAAAAGTCAAGTTAGAAGGATTAACTTTTGTTTGCGAACAAGTTTAGAATTAACTAAACTATGTTCTAGTGATTACGAGTTTAAACCTTCGAATAAGATAGTTTTATATATATGAATCGAATGATGTTATGAACATCATTACTACCTCAAGTTTAGTAGGTAAACCTACTGGAAGTGACAAGAAATGATCTAGCTTCAAAAGATCTTGGATGGCTTGAAAGTTCTTGAAGTAGGATCATGACACAAAAACAAGTTCAAGTAAGATTTTTACTCGAATTAAGATAGTTTATAGTTATAGAAATTGAATCAAAGTTTGAATATGAATATTACCTTGAATAAGAAAGATAACCTACTGTATATAACAAAGGTTTCTTGATCTTAGATGATTACTTGGAATGGATTAGGAAGCTTGGAAGTAAATTAGTAAACTTGAAGGGATTTTTGAAGTGTTCTTGAAGTGTTCTTCCTATGATGATTATAGCTTGATTCTTGAAGTGATTTTTGATGAAGATGATGATTAACTACTGGAAAAATACGTTCATAATAGTGTGGGTGTGTTGAGAGAGAATTAGAAAGAGATTTGGAAGTGAAATGGAGTGAATGATGAGTGTTAATTGGTGAGTGGTGAGTGGGGTTAAAAGGAGTTCTAGTTAGTTGACTAGCTCATGGTAGAAGTTAAAATTGATTAGTCATACATGACATAATCAAGAGTGGAATCCCATGCTAGTTCCTATTGGTATATACCCATAGTAAGTACGTTTTGAAGCTGTGTATAATACGGGTAAGAATACGACTAGAATTCTTGATGAAAGAAAAGAATGGGAAAGTAACTGTAACCATTTTCGTTAAGTATGAGTGTTTTGATATATGTCTTGAAGTCTTCCAAAAGTATTTTAATACATCTAAATACACTACATGTATATACATTTTAACTGAGTCGTTAAGTCATCGTTAGTCGTTACATGTAAGTGTTGTTTTGAAACCTTTAAGTTAACGATCTCAATTAATGTTGTTAACCCATTGTTTATTATATCTAATGAGATGTTAAATTATTATATTATCATGATATTATGATATATTAATATATCTTAATATGATATATATACATTTAAATGTCGTTACAACGATAATCGTTACATATATGTCTCGTTTTGAAATCCTTAAGTTAGTAGTCTTGTTTATATGTATATAACTCATTGTTAATATACTTATGGAGATACTTACTTATCATAATCTCATGTTAACCATATGTATATCCATATATATATCGTCATGTCGTTTTTACAAGTTTTAACGTTCGTGAATCGCCGGTCAACTTGGGTGGTCAATTGTCTATATGAAACATATTTCAATTAATCAAGTCTTAACAAGTTTGATTGCTTAACATGTTGGAAACATTTAATCATGTAAATATCAATCTCAATTAATATATATAAACATGGAAAAGTTCGGGTCACTACAGCATGCATACCATTTCATAATATATCCAACTATAATTGACTTAATAATAATCTTGATGAACTCAACGACTCGAATGCAACGTCTTTTAAAATATGTCATAAATGATTCCAAGTAATATCTCTAATATGAGCAAATGCACAGCGGAAGATTCCTTTCATACCTGAGAATAAACATGCTTTCAAGTGTCGACCAAAAGGTTGGTGAGTTCATAGGTTTATCGTAATCAATCATTTTCATAATTTTAATAGACCACAAGATTTCATTTTTCCATAAATATAAATCTCATATCAGGCATTTCGCAAACTGCATAGAGATAAAAATCATTCATATGGTGAACACCTGGTAACCGACCTTAACAAGATGCATATAGAATATCCCCATCATTCCGGGACTCCCTTCGGACATGATAAAAAGGGGCATATTCGGTTTAATAATCCAGCCATAGAATGTAGTTTTAAGTACTTGTGTCTATTTCGTCAAACATTTATAAAGCAGCACATGTATTCTCAGTCCTAAAAATATATATTGCAAAAGCATTTAAAAATGGAGCAAATGAAACTCACAATATGATATTTTGTAGTAAAAATATGCATACGACATAACCGAACAATGCAATGTTGGCCTCGGATTCACGAACCTATATTCAATTATGTATATTAACACATGTAATAGTAATCAAACAAATATATATCTTATTAGTGATTTTAATTATTATTTTATATCATGTGTTTTATTAATAACTTAATTAAATATATTTATTTTTATATAGGTAATTAACATTTATTACAAAAGTATCAATATGGTTAGGTTTTATGTCATAAATATATTTTTATATAGAAAATCTTTATTTGATACATTAATAATTAATAATAGTAATAATAATAATGATAAAAATAAAACTAATTATGATAAAAATTATGATAATTCTAATAATAATAAAAGTGATACTTTTAATAATAATAAAAGTGATACTTTTAAATAAAATGTTTATTTCAATAATAATACTAGTAAAAATGATAAATAAAAAAATAAAAAAAAATACTTTTAGTAATAAGGATCATAATGATAATACTACTGATAATAATAATAACTATAATAATAATTTTACTACTAATGATAATAATGATAATAATAATAATAATTATTATAATACTTATTAATACATAATAATAATAATAATAATAATAATAATAATAATAATAATAATAATAATAATAATAATAATAATAATAATAATAATAATAATAATAATAATAATAATAATAATCATCATGTTAGTCTTAGTAATAATAATAAGTAATCTAAAAATAATAACAACAACAATAATAAAAAAAAATTTAATAATAGAAAACTACCTCAAAGAAGTAGCCCTTAAAAAAATGCCCAAGTCCGGTTTGAACCCGCGACGTCCCGCTAACCCGATAATAACCTAAACCATTCAAGCTATTTCATTCTTCTGTTTTAACTAGTAATCGAGATTTATTTACCCCATAACATTCTGTTTCCATTTTCTTCTTCTTTTTCTAAAAAAAATGCCACAACCGGGCTTGAACCCGTGACCTCTCGGTTAAGCTCAACACCCACTACCATTCCACTGCCTATCACTTTTTGTTTTCCTTCCCAGATTAAATCTATATAATTAATTTATCTGTCTGCTTTTCTTCTTAATGCCAATCTACTGCAGCTCACAACCATTCGATTTGGCACAATATGAAACTGAAAAACATTGCAGTCCATTATACTACAAGCGTGGCCCAACCACTCATAAATATGAAGCCCAAATAATTTACTCAAGCCCAATTATTGAATTAATGCCCATTAACTGAATTGTGGATTAAGTAAGAAATAAGAGGTGGGGTCTTTGGTTTGGTTTCATTCGATCGGCAGTAGAAGGATAACACAAAAAAAATTAAAAATTACGCGGTCATCATCATATCATCACTTATTTATCAACATTTAACAATATAATTGTAATTGAGGTGTAAAGGGATGAGCTGGACTTTCTTATACTTTTAATTATGGAAACGATGGGTTAGGTGAAAAAAAAAATAACTCATCAACTAGCAATATCATATACAAGTATAATGATAAAGTCGTTGCCAGCTTCTTTTAATCGTTTAAATAATACAAGTTGCATTTTCACATCATCACTTTACGTCTTCATCCATCATCCTAACTATCATCATCAATCTTTGTTGTAACATAATCATTCTATCATCACTTCCTCTTAATCGAGTTTCAGAAACAACAATTAGGTGGTAGCAGCAACAAAAACAGAAATGAATCGAAACGTAGCAGTGGTGGAGTGGTGATGGTTTATATTGTAGGTTCTAGGGCAAAAACATAAGCGAGAGAGAGAAGAGAAGTGAGAGAGAGGAGAGTGAGGTGGTTTATGGTGGTTTGGTGGTTTCGCTCGATAACAGGAAAACAAGAAACAAAAACAAGAGTGGTTTGTGGTGGCGGTTTGTGGTTTCGGTTGACAGAAAAAGGAAAGAAAAAAAAATGGACAAGAATAGAAACAGATATAATGGTGGTGATTATAAGGCGAGTTTGGGTTTGTTCTCGTATCAAAACATAAACGAAAACAGTCATAGTTATAGTTTAAAAAAATGGTTCGATCTTGGTGGTTTTCATGAGTTTATGATAGTGTTGTTGTGGTGAAAGTGGTACAGTTTATGATGGTGAAGGTGGTGGTTTACAAAATGGATGAAAGTTTAAAGGTGGTGATTATAGAAAATCGAAACAGAAAATAATAAAGATTGTATGGATTTGGTGATGGAGTTTGGTTGTGAAAGTGAAGAAGAAGAATGAAACTCATTGTTTGAAATATATATCTCAAATGTATATGTATGCTATGAATATATATATTATATGCATATATAATATTCAATTGGTGAAATGAAATCCAAAAAGGAGAAACAGTAAACAACAGTAATCGAATTTATATCAACTTTCTGGCATCCACATTACCACTCTTCCGGCTCATATGATTAATTTCAAGTTTGTCGATAAGAATAATAATTAAATAGTATAATAATAATTATAAGAATATTAATAATAAAAACGTGTAATATGTTAGCCGCCTATTACTATTGGTTTACTATTTCATTCACGGACTGGATTTCGTACTCCGTTGATAATTAGTGGCGGATAAAAGTCATCGGAAAGATCCCATATTTTTAAATTAACTATTTGTATTTATTTTGGTCATTATGGTATAAAATTCAGTCATTAATTTAAAAAAAATTACATCAACTGTCCCTCTCATTTAAGGGTAAAATTTAAAAAGTGTTAAAATTAATTAATTAGATCCTAAATATACTTTTAATAAGCCTACAACCTATATAACTCATTTTCGTATCACCGTTTAATTTAAAATTACATAAGTTTGAATTTAACTTGCTTAATATCAATCGAAACATCAAATGAGTATTACAATCATTTAATGTTTATTTTTAATATATTTTATTTATATATAGAGATATATTTTAAATAATAAGTAAAATAATAATTATTATAATATCCTATTTTTATTTTATTAATTTTTAATAACAACAACATATAATACTTCAAATAATATTTTGAATTATTATTTATATATACATACACACATATCTATTTACACTTAATTGTTCGTGAATCGTCGGAACAGGTCGAAGGTCAAATGATTTCATGAAACAGTTTAAAAATTTTGAGACTCGGTTTAATAGACTTTGCTTATCGTGTCGAAACTATATATAGATTAAGTTTAAATTTAGTCAACAATTTTCGGGTCGTCACAGTACCTACCCGTTAAAGAAATTTCATCCCGAAATTTGATCGTGGTTGTCATGGCTAACACTAAAAATGTTTTCATGACGAATATGAGTTGATAAATAGAGTTTTATCATTATTGACTAATATAGATAAAACGATTCGATTATGTGAATCGTACGAGTGAAGCTGTCACAACAGTTTGAGATAGAGATTTAACTTTGGACGTAGTCATGGTTAAATCCCGGAATTCGAGGGATTTAAAGAAAATCTTCGAAATCTATAAAAGATTTAATTCTTCGAAAATTGAGGAAATTAGGATTCACTTTAAATGCGATCATCTGTTTTGATTATTCTGTCAAATATTTTACTATAAATCCACCCCTTTCGTTTCCTTACAACTCACACCTTCTATTTTTTCTCCCATAACTCATACTTTAAAACATTCATCAATATGCTCCATCCAGTTCTGATTCTTGATATACTTCTAACCTTCATATCTGTCATTCTTCTTTTCATCTACCACCAGAAGAATCTATTTACTTCTGCTATACTCTTGGTTTTATAGTGTTTTTAGTTCTCCCGTGTCTTTATATTGCTATATGCATCGATATATAGTTTGTAATTTCTGGGTTGTTGTTGGGCTTTATATCTTCCCTTATATTTCAAAGTCCTTGCTTCTATCTTCTATAATCATTGTCATCCACAGTTAATGCTCTCTCCTATTTGCTGCGATTTATACTCCAATTTCTATTTCGGAGCTTTATTCTTTTGTTTTCTCTTCTTGCCATTAAACACCGCATGTAATGGTCCAGAATTCGTATATATGAATTTCGGAATGAACATGGTTAATGTTCTAAGAAGTAAATTGTAATGGCACGATCTTGATTGGTTAAATTACCAGAATTCAAGAGAAAAGATAGAACTATCAAGAAATTATATTCTTGATATGTTTATATTTTAGATAGAATGTAAGAGTCGTGTAACATGTCACATGATGACGTTATGGTCTGTGAATCATCATGATTCATTAGAAACTCAGCATGACTTACTGTAATATAATCACGTTGATCAAGTGTCATTATATTATACTAACTCATGCATCAATTTCCAACACTACTTCAAAATCATTCTTAATTCTAACTCTAAGTTTTCAGAGATTTAGAAACTAAAACAGTTTCTTTTATGATGTAATACAGATAATGCGGAGAGATAATTAATATGGGACGAGAATATTTATGAAGATATCTTCAGAAATATTGAGGATATTTATAATGAAAGATACGATAATATCTTAGAATTTTAGAGTCAAATTGTGATGAAGAAATTCATTCACGATGATTTAGATCGATTAAGGAGCAAGGTATTCGCTAAAGATTTCATCAGAAACAGAATCATCAGGATTCTTTATGTATATTTTTAGTCCTTGTGATTTGTCCACAGTCTCCTTCATAATTTCGCATAATCCACATTTTGGTACTAAATTTTCTATTGGGCGTTTCCAACACTCCATTCTTTATCATCAACTTTCGACTGTTAAGGTCATTTACAGTTGTTGTTGCTTCATTCATCTTTTTCAACATTCAAAGTATTGATTCGTATACTGGGTGCTTTTTAAAATTTCGGAGTGGAAGATCATAATTCTAATAACTAAGTGTTATATGTATACATATAACTGTTGATGAAGAAACGTTGCGAAATTCAAAAATACTGATTGCTAATTCCCGGTAATTGATGTGGTAATTCTCGTTATAAGATGTGGATGAGTATACGAATAGGTTTTAACGAACAAATATAATGGTTCTTCTGAGAGACTTAAGCCAATGAGTAATGAAGTTGCTGGTAAGTTTACTGATAATGTGGTGGAATATAAACGGTTCTTCGGTAACGATGAAGAAAGGCAAACTTATATATCGAGGTTATAATAAGACTAATCTGAATGAAAGTTGAAGTTGATTTGCTAGAGATGTGACAAAATTGTCTAATTTGAAGAGGGATTGTAAAGTTATTTTCGGTAATAACAACGCCAAAGGAGCTAGCACAGATATGTGTTAAACGTTTACTCAGGTTCCGAGAGTTTTTCAGGTGCATAACTATATGCATCAATCTTTTCTTCTGTAGATGAAGTGCGGTTGGTTCATCCTCTCGATTGAGGTGTTTTTTTCAAGAATCATGAAAGGTTTGAACGCAGATTGTAATCGTCGAGATACAAATGAGGTTTAAGATGAAATCAAGTGGCAAACTTGAAGAATTGTTTAGTTTCATATGTTATAATCAATATTTTAATTTATTTTAATTGTCCAATATTGACAGTCCACAGTTAGCAGTCCACAATTTGTAGTTCAACAATTCATATATAGTTTAATATATAATATTTGAATTAATTAATACGTATCGTGACCTGTTATATACATGTCTCAGACTCGATCACAACTCAAAGTATATATATTATTGTAGAATCAACCTCAACCATGTATAGCTAACTCAAGCATTACTGCATATAGAGTGTCTATGGTTATTCCAAATAATATATATAGATGCGTCGATATGATATGTCAAAACCTTTTATACGTGTCCCGATATTTAAAGTGCGTAAAATAAATAACAGAAATTAAATGACGATAAATAAAATTGCGAGAATTAAAATTGAGATAAATAAAATGCGATAAATAAATTGCGATAAATAAATTGCGATAAATAAAAGGAAATACGGAATTAACAGTTAGCTAGGAACAGTTAGCTAGGAATAGTTAGCGTGGATTCTTAACAAAATTTTTCATAGTTAATTTGTTTGTTTCTAACAAATTTTATTTGTCCAATGTTTTCTTCATTATGCCACTTGTTGGATTCTGATAGGTCAAAATCCAAATATGAAATTGAATGAAATGATTATTCTGTGGTGAACGGATTCGTATATCTGTGGATGTAAGTAGGATAGTAAATGACCGTTGAATCAGATTCGAAGAATGTACAGTGTAACTTATTAATATGAAATCTAAATATTCCTCTGGTATTACCTACCTGTTTAAATATTTTCACCATTAACAGTTTGTACAAAAGAATTTTTAATTATAACCTTTATGAAAACATATATACATATATATTTTCTTCGGATATAATCATGGTTTTAATGAGTCAATATGATATTAAACTCATTTGATTTATCGTTAGAACAAGAATATATAATCTCTAAAATATTAGAGATTACATAATCATCATGAAGAACGAAGATAACCGATGTAGAACAAGATGTAGAACGAAGATTATGCTCGAGATATAGATTGCGATGTTGAGGCATGTGATGTTGAAACTTGGGTTGTTGGTGGTACTGTTGGTGCCAGTGGTGTTGTTGAAGCTGGTACATTTTGCACCACATTTTCCAAATTGATTACTCCAGCGCGAAGCTCGTTGACTTCTTTCATTATTCCAGGATGATTGTCGGTCAGGACGAGGATGAATAAGGTTTAGAATTGTGGATAGAATATAATCGTGTCGAGCTACTCTAGAAATGAGGCTGAAAATGGTGTTTCGGATAGGTTCGCCAGTAAGTGCTTCAGGTTCTTCACCAAGAGACAAATTTGGTTGATGGAAAGGATCACCTTCTTTTTGTCTCCAATGATTAAGTAGGCTACGAACCCATCAGATGAATTGGTTGATTCATTCTAGTGACACTGCTTTCGGAGCTTAGGTGAAACTCCATATCGGAATAGCTGTTGGAATCAGAGGAATTCGAACTGGTTGAGGGATTCATCTCGTACGATCAGATGAAGGATTTTCGATAACAAATAGATTATAGGATGTAGATTAGTACCCTGCAATACATAATTTACATATGCATATATAATACTAACATCCCATAAGTTACAGAGGAATCTACGGAAGCTGTCAGGCAAAGGTAACAATAACAGATACGCTAAGATATGAATTTATCTATACATTGTCTATGCAATAGAGGCAGTAAGACGTGTCTCGACTTTAAGGATGATAAGCAAATAATTTTCGACACTAAATGATAAGCAAAACTTTTGACATGCAGACACGGTCGAAGTCCAGACCCACTAATGCATCTAAATAACTATCAGTTAGACACACTAATGCAAGACCTGGTTCGCTAAGACCACCGCTCTGATACCACCTATAACGACCCGTCCTAATCCACCTGGACGAATACATTACATTTGGTTACATCGCGAGGTACTTGACCTCTATATGATACATTTTACAAATATTGCATTCGTTTTTAATAAACAAACTTTCATTTCATCGAAAATTGATGGCATGCATACCATTTCATCATATATCAAACTATAATTGACTTAATAATAATCTTGATGAACTCGACTACTCGAATGCAACGTCTTTTGAAATATGTCATAAATGACTCCAAGTAATATCTCTAGTATGAGCAAATGCACAACAGAAGATTCCTTTCATACCTGAGAATAAACATGCTTTCAAGTGTCAACCAAAAGGTTTACGAAATCACAAATAAAAAAGAGTGAATAGAATAAAAAAATTGTTTACCTTTCAATTGGTCAAATTCGAAGCACATATCTCCTTTCGATAAATGCCCGGAAAAACCACTTTAAATTTAATGATTTTGAGATGAAAGAATTTTCTATCATTATATCGAAAAAAAATAGCTAATATTTCAAAATTTTAACTGATTATGCGTAGTCAGGTATAGATAGACTAATTGAGGGAATTTTCTGAAGAATATTGTGAAAATTGAGTGGCAAAAAATGACAGAACTTGCCTAGTTTATATTTATAAGAGATCCAATTTTTTGGTCATTAAGGAGCACAAAAAATATCAAAAGAAGCTTCAAAAAATGACAAGATATGATCTATCTGAAGTCTCAATTCCAACAAGTAAAAAGGGAGGGAATTTCCTTATTTCGAAATAGAAAATTCTTTCATCTCAAAATCATTAAATTTAAAGTTTAAATTTAAAGTGGTTTTTCCGGGCATTTATCGAAAGGAGATATGTGCTTCAAATTTGACCAATATATATATATATATGTATATATATATATATATGTGAGTTCATAGGTTTATCGTAATCAATCATTACCATAATTTTAATAGACCACAAGATTTCATTTTTTCATAAATATGATGGAATTTGACAATCTTTTAAAGAAACATGTTCTACATTTTAACAAGTTCATAAAACCCATTTCATGAAGATAAAGTAAGCGGAAGCATGCATAGATCATGTTATATTTTAACCATTTTAAAAGACAAATTCCATAAATATATCAAGTCTTGAATAATATGCTTACATACAACAAGTGGGTTTAGAGTTTTACCTCCTCAAAAGTTTGAGGGTTGTGGTTCTTAATGGATGAAGATGAAGATGAAGATGTTGATGAACTAGCCTCTTACTTGAAGCCTCAAGTTAGTGATACCCACAAGCAACCAATAATCAACACCACCTTATGTATGGTTAGGATTTTAAACACCAAAATAACTAGCAAAAATCAAATGAAGAAGCCTTCTTCTTCCTCCTAAAATTCGGCCAAGAAAGGGAGAAAGGGAGAGATTTTTGCTTGTTCAAAATGCTAGTTCAAAATGTGTGTGTGTAAGAGTGCAAGTTCAATGCATGTAGGTAGAGTGTATTAAAAACCACAAAAGCAAGCATGGGGTGGCTTTCTTGGAGTCCCAAAACCGCCACCCCTTCATCATTTATTTATTTATTTTTATTTTTTTTGCTTTTCTCCATTTATTTAAACATCTAGTTTACATGCACATGCAAGTTTTATTTAAATACTTGCACATAATTTTTTTTTTATCTTTATAACCACTTATAAAGTTACTTGCACATTTATATATAATTTCATAAACCAATTTATAAAATTATAACACACATATAAGTTTAATCATATAAATAATTAAACTTGCACTCATAATTATCCAAATAATTATTTCAAGCATTTTATCTTTAGAAAACCAATTTCTAAAGTCTAAATGTCAAGTATTTATTTTAAAGATCCACTCATTAAAATAAATACATAAAAGTGTTGACGGCTTGTTATTTGGGTATGACCCGACTTGGATCATAACATCTTAGCCACATTAGTTTAATATGTCTCTCGGGCATACATAGTACCTTCAATCTCCCACTTGCATGAGAAACATAAGAAATTAATGCGAGTGATGGATACCACCTAACGACCGTCCATCACCCCCAATATGTTATGACTTAGTGCCATTCAATAACATCATTCCTTTCGAGTTCCTATTTCGAATATGATTAGGTGAATCTTTCAATATATCCTTTTGTCCTAGATGTCATGTTAAATCCAAGAGGTATAGAGTGATCACCCTCTTATAGATTTAACTTTGTCAGGCCTTAGACATCTGACTCTCAACGAATAAGAGGGACAAATTCCATCTTGACTACATACGTCCTAGACACTACACTTCGTACCATACCTGAAGCCTCCCTTATGAGCTACCTTCTCAGAATAGCGGAGGAAAGAATCAAGGCACGATATTCGGTGAATATCTGAACCCAATATGTATCTCAGGTCAAAGGATACAATGATATTCTCCTTTACTCAAGATTACATGTGATCAACCACAAAGGCTCCATACAGTAAATCTTGAGAGCGGGTCTTCCAATATTTGTGTCCCACAAATATCTATGAACCATGGTTGCAACCTTGCCCCACATTCACCATTTGAATGTTTAACCAATCCAAGTTCATAATAGTCTAGACCTCACACTTGTTCCCACAAATGTGATCAACTACAGAATTTAGAATAATTATTTATTCATGGATAAAATATGCAAAATTGGAACATAACTCAAAATTAGATTAATACCATAATTATATTAATGAGTTTGAACTAATTCGTTCCGTTACAATACATAAAATAGATCATTTCCAATCACTAGAATATCGAAGCCCTAATGCACAAACATGCCCCTCATGTTTTGGCCCATGTAAAAGCTTCGTGAGTGGATCCGCAACATTATGATCTGTGTGAACTTTGTGAATACATATCTTTCCTTTTTCAACTTCATCCCTGATGTAGTTGAATCTCCGCTCAATGTGACGAGTCTTTTGATGAGTACGAGGTTCTTTGATTTGAGCAATCGCACCCTCGTTGTCACAAAAGATCTCAAGAGGGTCCTGAATGGAAGGGACCACTCCTAAGTCGTCGATGAATTTCTTCATCCATGCAGCTTCCTGAGCTGCCAGTGAGGCGGCAATGTACTCCGACTCTGTAGTGGATAACGCAACAACATCCTGTTTTGAGCTCTTCCAAGAGACTGCACCACCATTTAACATGAAGACATAACCGGATTGTGATCGAGAGTCATCTCGATCAGTTTGGAAACTCGCGTCCACGTAACCTTTTACAGCGAGTTCCTCCTCACCAGACCCATATATTAGAAACATATCCTTAGTTCTCCTAAGGTATTTCAATATACTTTTAACAGCAATCCAATGACTGTTTCCTGGGTTATTCTGGTATCTACTTGTCAAGCTTAGAGCGCATGACACATCCGGTCTAGTATATATCATTGCATACATGATAGACCCAATAGCAGATGCGTATGGGACTTTCTTCATTCTCTCTTGTTCATCTTTCGTGGTAGGACACTGAGATGAACTGAGAACGGTTCCTCTTTGAATAGGTACCAAACCTTTCTTAGAGTTTTCCATCTTGAACCTTTTCAAGATTTTATCAATGTATGTACTTTGACTTAAACCTATCAATCTCTTGGATCTATTCCTATAGATCCCTATCCCCAATATATATTGTGCTTCTCCAAGATCCTTAATGTAGAAGCAACTCTTTAGCCAAGTTTTGACTTCTTGCATTGTGGTAATATCATTCCCAAATAATAATATATCATCCACATATAGCACAAGGAACATAATAGAGCTCCCACTAGCTTTCTTGTATATACAAGCTTCATCACCATTTTTAATGAAGCCAAATTTCTTTGCCTCCTCATTAAAACAATGATTCCACATTCTAGATGCTTGCTTCAATCCGTAGATTGATTTCTTTAACTTGCATACCCTTTTAGGATATTTCGGATCTACAAAACCTTCGGGCTGTACCATATAAACATCTTCCTCAAGATATCCATTTAGGAAAGCGGTTTTGACATCCATTTGCCATATTTCGTAATCATAATGAGCAGCAATGGCAAACAATATCCTAATAGACTTTAGCATTGCTACAGGCGAGAAAGTTTCATCATAGTCAACCCCTTGAGTTTGAGTGAAACCTTTTGCTACAAGTCTAGCTTTGTATGTATCCAAGTTTCCATGTATGTCGGTTTTCTTCTTGAAAAGCCATTTGCAATCAACTAGCTTGGAGCTAGGAGGTTGCACAACAAGTTCCCAAACTTGGTTTTCATACATGGATTGCATCTCGGCGTTCATGGCTTCCTGCCATTTGTCTTTATCAATCCTTGATAAATCATCTTCGTAGTTTGTTGGTTCATCCAAATCAACCGTATAGCAACCATCCACGAGAAAACCATATCTCTCAGGAGGATTACTAATCCTACTAGATCTACGAACGCTCTGTATACTTTGATCATCCACATGATCATTTTCAACATCCTCATGTTGAGTGCTAGTGTCAACCATTTGTGTATCATCAGCTTGATCTTGAACCTCTACAAGATCTATTTTCCTTTCACCATCACCTTCCATAAGGAATTTGGTTTCAAGGAATTCCGCCTTTCGAGCAACAAATACATTTTGCTCGGTCGGATCATAGAAATAGTATCCCATATCATCCTTGGGATATCCTATGAAAATACACTTTGTGGATCGAGCATGTAACTTATTAGCAACATGGCGCTTAGGATAAGCTTCACATCCCCATACTTTCAAGTATGATAGAGAAGGAGGTTTTCCAAACCACATCTCATGAGGAGTTCGTTCCACTTTCTTGGTTGGGGCCATATTTAAAATACGAGCCGCGGAGCTTAGACAATAACCCCAAAATGATAGAGGTAACGAGCTTCTTGCCATCATAGATCGAACCATATCCATTAGGGTTCGGTTCCTCCTTTCGGAAACTCCATTAAGTTGGGTTGTTCCGGGTGGAGTAAGTTGTGAGATGATTCCACAACTCCTAAGATGATCTTGGAAAGCATCGCTTAAGTATTCACCTCCTCTATCGGTACGAAGTACCTTAATTGTCTTATTGAGTTGATTTTGTACTTCGTTTTGATATTCTTTGAATGCTTCAAACGTTTCGTCCTTGTGTCTTAATAAGTAGACATATCCGAAACGACTAAAGTCATCAATGAAAGTAACAAAGTATGTTTCACCATTCCTTGTCATGGGCTTAAAGGGTCCACACACATCTGAATGTATTAATCCCAATAAGTCTTTAGCCCTTTCATAGGTCCCTTTGAAAGGTGCTTTAGTCATCTTGCCTTGTAAACAAGACTCACATACATCAAACGAATCCATTTCATTTGATTTCAAAAGTCCATTCTTTTGAAGTGTATGCATTCGGTTCTTGTTTATGTGACCAAGGCGACAATGCCATAAGTAGGAATCACTCAAATCCCTTTTGAGTTTCTTGGTGCTAGTATGGTATATTGAGCTACTAGATGATGCATCATCATGAACCAATTCATAAATTCCATTTGAAGGCGAAGCCTTGAAATAGAATACATTATCTAAATAAACATGGATATCATCATTAACAAAATTAAGATTAAAACCACATTGTTTCAAACAGGAAACGGAAATAATGTTTCGACATAAATCGAGTGCATACAAAACATCTTTCAAAATAAGTTCCAAACCACTTGGAAGCTTTAACACAAAGTCTCCTTGAGCCTTCACTTGCACTTTGGCTCCATTACCCATGTAGAGACTTGATGTTCCCGTTTACTTGCTACTTCTTTTGAACCCCTGCAATGAATTGCAAATGTGAGTTCCACATCCAGTGTCTAATACCCATGTATTAGAAGAAGTAATACTAAGCTCTATATATACCATATATATATTACCTGAGGATTGCCCCGCATCCCTCTTTTCTTTCAACTCCTTAAGGTAGACCGGGCAGTTTCGTTTCCAGTGACCCATCTCACCGCAACCGAAGCACGGGTCTTCCTTGGGGTTTGCCTTTTCCGCAACCTTTTGCTTTTTATTCTTGTTCTTGGTTGGGGTAGCCATCTTTCCCTTTCCCTTGCCTTGATGGGCGGGTCCTTTCCTCTTAGCCGCCTTAGGCTTAGAGGTGTTGTTATCTTTGGACCCACCATCATTTATCATTAGCACGGGTGAAGCCCTTTTACCCATGCTAGTTTCGGCCGTCCTTAACATGCCATGAAGCTCACCAATGGTCTTATCCATCCAATTCATATTGTAATTAATTACAAATTGGTCAAACCTCTTTGACAAGGAGTTTAGGATAAGATCGGTGGCTAGCTCATTGGATATGTTGAGATTGCGATCAATGAGGCTTTTCATTTTGAGGACATAAGATGAGACGGATTGGGTGTCATCCATACGACATGCATGTAGCGCTCGAACCGTTTCGAAGCGCTCGACACGTGCTTGTTGAAGGAACATCTCCTTCAATTGCGTAATCATGTCATATGCACTATGATGTTTGAAATCCTTTTGGAGTTCGGGTATCATAGTCCCAAGCATTAGGCAAGAGACTTGCACCGAATCGGCGCAATACTTGTCATAATAAGCCATGCCCTCTAGATCTTCCTCATCCGGTTGGTCGGGAATAGGGTCCTCCAGCACATACGCTTTATCCTCTAGTTTGAGGACAATCCTAAGATTACGGAACCAATCCATAAAGTTCGTATGGTTGAGTTTGTCTTTCTCGAGGAGAGACCTTAACGATAGGTTGTTTAGGTTAAGTGGTGCATTTTGCATGTTGTTGTTGTTATTGGCGGCCATCTACAAAATTCAACAAAGTTCTTTTAAGTATCGATTTTAAATTTAATAAACAATACCCTTTTATTTTTAATTGTTTTATTAAATCTTAGAATCCAACGGTAAATCAAATTTCGGTTAGGTGAGCTTTATCCCGTCATTTGATTTAGCTAGGTAGTCATTTATGTGACAATTGCAATCCTTTTGCAACTTCTAAGTTATGGGATCATGCAATCCTTTTGCATGGCATATTTATCCCATCAACGCCTATTTGTTCCTCATGCTTCGGTGACCCTAAGTTCATGATTCCTAAATCAAGTCGTCCTACTTGTGCAAACATGTAAAATTAACATACAAGTGGTTAGGTGACCTTTATCCCACAAGCATGCGAATTTTACCTTAACCATATTAGTTAGTTCATAATGGTTAGGTGACCTTTATCCCATTATGAGTTCCCTACTATGTTCAAGTGTTCCCACAAAAGGATGGCGTTTAACTTGTTTACCTTGTTTTAGTTAAGGGATTTTAAGTTTTCATAAATTCTAGTTTAAGAAAACATTTGCCATACACCAACATGCATTTGGTGTATAGTATATTATGAAAAACCAATATTCATGTCATATTAGTAAAGCCAATTACTTGATATAAACCATTTTATATGCATTGTTATTTATGTCCTTAATAACCATTTATTAGTGTCCTTTTCATGTTTCAATTATAACCAATTATAATGTCATTTTGCAAGTTGTAAATATGTGATAATCTTGTATCAACCAAGCATACAAACACAATAAACATGCAAAACAAACAAGTCCACAATCAAGCCAATTTGGTAGACATTTGTTTAGACAAAACAAATGTCACCTTCTAAGGGTTATGACAAAGTAGGAGATTTAAAATCTCCCACTTAATCTTGCATCCAAATGCTTCCAACTTGTGTTCATCTTCATCATCTTCACTCTTCATTCTCTTTACAAAAATTATATCCTAATACATTTTTTCTAGAAAATGAAATTACAACCTAATCTATTTTACATACCAAACATAAAATAAATTACAAATGAATAAAATTACAAATTATTACAAACCAAATGAATGATTAATATTACAAACCATAAGAATGAATAAAATAACCACATCATACAACCATTCAAACACAAGGTCAAGGCTTGATTGTGAACCATAACATATAACAAAACTTGGCCAAACTTGAAGCTCCAAACCCATTTTGGAAGCCCTAAAATTCGGCCAAATGGAGAACCCACCCAAAATCCAAAAATTTTTACATTCTAGTTTCATGCATGTTACTAGATTGTAAGATTAGTGGATTTAAATTCATAAACAAGAAACATATTTCAAAGACCTTGGCTCTAGATACCATTGATGGAATTTGACAATCTTTTAAAGAAACATGTTCTACATTTTAACAAGTTCATAAAACCCATTTCATGAAGATAAAGTAAGCAGAAGCATGCATAGATCATGTTATATTTTAACCATTTTAAAAGACAAATTCCATAAATATATCAAGTCTTGAATAATATGCTTACATACAACAAGTGGGTTTAGAGTTTTACCTCCTCAAAATTTTGAGGGTTGTGGTTCTTAATGGATGAAGATGAAGATGAAGATGTTGATGAACTAGCCTCTTACTTGAAGCCTCAAGTTAGTGATACCCACAAGCAACCAATAATCAACACCACCTTATGTATGGTTAGGATTTTAAACACCAAAATAACTAGCAAAAATCAAATGAAGAAGCCTTCTTCTTCCTCCTAAAATTCGGCCAAGAAAGGGAGAAAGGGAGAGATTTTTGCTTGTTCAAAATGCTAGTTCAAAATGTGTGTGTGTAAGAGTGCAAGTTCAATGCATGTAGGTAGAGTGTATTAAAAACCACAAAAGCAAGCATGGGGTGGCTTTCTTGGAGTCCCAAAACCGCCACCCCTTCATCATTTATTTATTTTATTTTTTTTTTGCTTTTCTCCATTTATTTAAACATCTAGTTTACATGCACATGCAAGTTTTATTTAAATACTTGCACATAATTTTTTTTTATCTTTATAACCACTTATAAAGTTACTTGCACATTTATATATAATTTCATAAACCAATTTATAAAATTATAACACACATATAAGTTTAATCATATAAATAATTAAACTTGCACTCATAATTATCCAAATAATTATTTCAAGCATTTTATCTTTAGAAAACCAATTTCTAAAGTCTAAGTGTCAAGTATTTATTTTAAAGATCCACTCATTAAAATAAATACATAAAAGTAGTGACGGCTTGTTATTTGGGTATGACCCGACTTGGATCATAACATCTTAGCCACATTAGTTTAATATGTCTCTCGGGCATACATAGTACCTTCAAAATATACATCTCATATCAGGTATTTTGCAAACTGCATATAAATAAAAATCATTCATATGGTGAACACCTGGTAACCGACCTTAACAAGATGCATATAGAATATCCCCATCATTCCGGGACTCCCTTCGGACATGATAAAAAGGGTCATATTCGGTTTAATAATCCAGCCATAGAATGTAGTTTTAAGTACTTGTGTCTATTTCGTCAAACATTTATAAAGCAGCGCATGTATTCTCAGTCCCAAAAATATATATTGCAAAAGCATTTAAAAAGGGAGCAAATGAAACTCACAATACGATATTTTATAGTAAAAATATGGATACGACAGAACCGAACAATGCAAGGTTGGCCTCGGATTCACGAACCTATATTCAATTATGTATATTAACACATGTAATGGTAATCAAACAAATATGTATCTTATTAGTGATTTTAATTGTTATTTTATATCATGTGTTTTATTAATAACTTAATTAAATATATTTATTTTTATATAGGTAATTAACATTTATTACAAAAGTATTAATATGGTTAGGTTTTATGTCATAAATATATTTTTATATAGAAAATATTTATTTGATACATTAATAATTAATAATAGTAATAATAATAATGATAAAAATAATACTAATTATGATAAAAATTATGATAATTCTAATAATAATAAAAGTGATACTTTTAATAATAAAAATGATAGTTTAAATAAAATGTTTATTTCAATAATAATACTAGAAAAAATGATAAATAATAAAATAAAAAAAATACTTTTAGTAATAAGGATCATAATGATAATACTACTGATAATAATAATAACTATAATAATAATTTTACTACTAATGATAATAATGATAATAATAATAGTAATTATAATACTTATTAATAGATAATAATAATAATAATAATAATAATAATAATAATAATAATAATAATAATAATAATAATAATAATAATAATAATAATAATAATAATAATAATAATAATAATAATAATAATAATAATAATAATAATAATAATAATAATAATAATAATAATCATGTTAGTCTTAGTGATAATAATAAGTAATCTAAAAATAATAACAACAACAATAATAAAAAAATAATAATAATAGAAAACTACCTCAAAGAAGTAGCCTTTAAAAAAATGCCCAAGTCCGGGTTTGAACCCGCGACGTCCCGCTAACCCGATAATAACCTAAACCATTCAAGCTATTTCATTCTTCTGTTTTAACTAGTAACCGAGATTTATTTACCCCATAACATTCTGTTTCCATTTTCTTCTTCTTTTTCTAAAAAAAATGCCACAACCGGGGCTTGAACCCGCGACCTCTCGGTTAAGCTCAACACCCTCTACCATTCCACTGCCTATCACTTTTTGTTTTCTTTCCCAGATTAAATCTATATTATTAATTTATCTGTCTGCTTTTCTTCTTAATGCCAATCTACTGCAGCTCACAACCATTCGATTTGGCACAATATGAAACTGAAAAACATTGCAGTCCATTATACTATAAGCGTGGCCCAACAACTCATAAATATGAAGCCCAAACAATTTACTCAAGCCCAATTATTGAATTAATGCCAATTAACTGAATTTTGGATTAAGTAAGAAACAAGAGGTGGGGTCTTTGGTTTGGTTTCATTCGATCGGCAGTAGAAGGATAACACAAAAAAAAATTTACGCGGTCATCATCATATCATCACTTATTTATCAACACATAACAAAATAATTGTAATTGAGGTGTAAAAGGATGAGCTGGACTTTCTTATACTTTTAATTATGGAAATGATGGGTTAGGTGAAAAAAAAGAACTCATCAACTAGCAATATCATATACAAGTATAATGATAAAGTCGTTGCCAGCTTCTTTTAATCTTTTAAATAATACAAGTTGCATTTTCACATCATCACTTTACGTCTTCATCCATCATCCTAACTATCATCATCAATCTTTGTTGTAACATAATCATTCTATCATCACTTCCTCTTAATCGAGTTTTAGAAACAACAATTGGGTGGTAGCAGCAACAAAAACATAAATGAATCGAAACGTAGCAGTAGTGGAGTGGTGATGGTTTATATTGCAGGTTCTTGGGCAAAAACATAATCGAGAGAGAGAAGAGAAGTGAGAGAGAGGTGGTTTATGGCGGTTTGGTGGTTTAGCTCGATAACATGAAAACAAGAAATAAAAACAAGAGTGGTTCGTGGTGGCGGTTTATGATTCCGGTTGACAGAAAAAGGAAAGAAAAAAAATGGACAAGAATAGAAACAGATATAATGGTGGTGATTATAAGGTGAGTTTGGGTTTGTTCTCGTATGGAAACATAAACGAAAACAGCCGTAGTTATAGTTTAAAAAAATGGTTCGAGCTTGGTGGTTTTCATGAGTTTATGATAGTGTTGTTGTGGTGAAAGTGGTACGGTTTATGATGGTGAAGGTGGTGGTTTACAAAATGGGTGAAAGTTTAAAGGTGGTGATTATAGAAAATCGAAACAGAAAATAATTAAGATTGTATGGATTTGGTGATGGAGTTTGGTTGTGAAAGTGAAGAAGAAGAAGAATGAAACTCGTTGTTTGAAATATATATCTCAAGTGTATATGTATGCTATGAATATATATATTATATGTAACGACCCTACTTTTTCCGTTATCTTTTACCGTTAATTATTTAACGACCGTTAACTGTTATTCGTGCCACGTCATTTCTATGACCTATATTATTATATTTGTAATAATATATTAATTATTATGTGTTATATGAATATTTGTATTCATATCTTTAATTGTACGTTTCTACGTGTCGCGGATTTCTATTCGGCGAATCTTTTCGATTTTCAAACCAACGGTCGAGCTTTTGGGATTTTTAAGTCCTAATTATTTTAAATATGATATTTTAATGTCATATGATCATATATAGTGTTTATATATTTTATCCATCGCGTAGTTGTTATCTCTCCGAAAAATCAATCGCGTAGTAGCGTTTTCGCGTTTCGGGCTTCGATCGGGCGTTCGGGCCACAAGCAATTAGTCATTTATCAATTTTGGGCCTTAAAAGGGGCCCACCCTCTTGCTAGAGCCGGCCATCACCCCATGGGGAGGGGGTGTTTGTGCCATTTTTCCAAACTAGTGATTTTATGGAACAAAACCTAGTTTTCACTCCTCATTTCACATTCTAATTTTTTTTTTTTTTTTGTTTCTCCTCTCCTTGCTCTCCTAGCCGTCACCACTAGCATCATCATCCTTCAATCAAATATTAATTGGATCAAGAAGCTTTAATCATCAACGGATTCCTCTCTTCGATCTCTACACACTCATACCATTCGATTCTTGATTATGGTATAAACCCTAACCCTAGATTTTTAATTTTTATTTATTTTTCTGTATTTTGATTATATTTTAATAGTATGATGATTACTTGTTGTTGTAATGGTGTTTGTATGCATAGAATTACTCATAAACACATGTTTTCGGTTTGATAAAATTGGGACAGCAGCTATTTCGTGTATTTCTGATATTGTGACTGTTATAAAAGTTAAAATAAAGTATCTAGATGAGTTCCTCTCATCAAGACATTAATTTTAGACTCCAGATTCATGTCGTTTCGATTCTCGGAGCCCTAGATATGATCAAAGTGGTATTTTGTTAAGATTGAAATGTGATATTGGTATGAACCAGGTTTGGTCCGACTTTGTGACCATATTTGGTGAATTTAGGGTGTGTTAGTGTGTTATGATCAATGATGGGACGAACTTTCATGTTCGGGTCATCTAAATCCGAGCCACGAATCACCCGTTGCGTCTAAAACACGATTTTGATTGAATTAAAGTTTCAAGTGATGTCTTGGCTGATTACCACGACTTGTAGGCTGTTCTTGGTGTGTTCTTGAGTGTACTAAAGTGTCGGGTGGTTTGATTAGGCATAGATATATGTAAGGCTCGCCGAAAACTGACACACGGGGCTCAAGATACGACCCGATGAACTTTTGATTTAAAACTTGTGATTAATTATTAAACTTATGATATAAATAATGAATTTCATTATCATTTAATTACTTATGATATAAAAAGTAATTATTATAATTTAAGACTTATGATATATATTTATTATATCATTTAATTATTACTTATGATTTAATTAACATTTTAATTAAACTTATGATTAATAATACTTTTATTATTAATGGAAAATACTTATGATAAGTATTAAACTTATATTATAAGATTATTATTATATGACTTATAATAAAGATTAATTAATTATTTAATTATTATAAGGATTAGTTATTATTTAATTATAATTTAATTATTAAATACTTATGATTTAATAATTATAATTAGAAACTTATGATATGATTAATAATTCATTATTAATTAATAATACTTATGATATGATTTAAAATTTATTATTAATTAATAATACTTATATTATGACTAATATTTAATTAATTAATTAAATACTTATGTTATATTAATTATATCATTTAAACTTATATTAACTTTAATAATTCATTTTAATTTAATTAAACTTATGTTATGACATAATTAGACATATTTAACTTTAATAAACATTATAACTTACATTATTATTACAACTTACACTTTTAAAATTAACGTTGACTATGTTTGACCAAGGTTGACTTTTGAGTTGACTTCCGGTTGACTTTGACTTTCAGTTGACTTTTGTTGACTTTCTAAATAAGGAAACTTTCCTAACTTAAAACTTTCCAAAAATAGAAACTTTTCAAAAATATAAACTTTCCAAAAATGGAAACCTGCTAAAAATAGAAACTTTCTAAAAATAGAAAGTGTGTCCGTACGTTGTTCCGATCAAATCGATGCATGTTGAGTATTGTTCTATGACTACTTGCAATATGTACAATAGCTATCATACTAAGACTTGACCTAAGTTAGTTATTTATATCGACTTGCTTTATTTATAGGTCGGCGTTGTGATCATTCCTGATCACTTTACTTCGATTGTTGTTCGCTTATATGTGTGGTTACTTCGTTTGCTATTAAGGTGAGTTATAGTCCCATTTTTCTATTTTAAATCTTTTGGGATGAGAATATACATGCAATTTATTTTATATTTTTGGACACATGTGGAAGTTGGTTTAAATTATTCATTGTGAGTTGAACAAAAATATTTCCTAGTCTGGTAACTGTAATCACTGGTTTTTACTGTGAACACGAATCCTACGGATAGATCTATCGGGTTTGACAACCCCATTTCAAGCTAGTCGCACTAGCAATTTATAATCGGAATGTTTAGTACTTCGTAATTTGTTGTAGATATACTTGTTCGGTGTATATTATTTATTGTGTTTGGCAAGGGTAAATAAATGGTTAAGTGGTTATCAGGTGGCTCACGGTAAATGGAATAATGTTTTTATATGTTTTCTAGCATATAATTTTGTAGTCCAAAAAGGAGTTTTTATATTTTCAAACATAAATTTTTACAGTTTAAATTAAATATTGTTTGCAATATTAAACCTATAATTCACTCAACATTTATGTTGACAGTTACTCGCATGTTTTATTCTCAGGTTCATGATTAATTGCTTCCGCTGTGCTTAGAGAGTCTGCATATTTATGATGGCAGCTTTTGTTAAACAATAACTTGCATTCTATTTTGATACATTTAATAGTGGATGCTGTTGACTTTGTTTTGGCCAACTTTTGGTTAAGTAATAATGTATGGTTTTTCTAAACTTACATATTTTGATAGGTTTCCTTTATAGGAAATCATTTTTAAATAAAGAATGCAAGGTTATTTATTAAATTCATATAGAGTTATGATCAAGCTGTGGGACTAAGATAACGATGGTCGTCAAGTGTACTTTGAAGGGTCGTTAAAGTTGGTATCTGAAATGTCCCGTTCTTATTGATTAAAAATGTTCCATATTAATTGATTTCGTTGCGAGGTTTTGACCTCTATATGAGACGTTTTTCAAAGACTGCATTCATTTTTAAAACAAACCATAACCTTTATTTCATAAATAAAGGTTTAAAAAGCTTTACGTAGATTATCAAATAATGATAATCTAAAATATCCTGTTTACACACGACCATTACATAATGGTTTACAATACAAATATGTTACATCGAAATCAGTTTCTTGAATGCAGTTTTTACACAATATCATGTAGTGACCCGAACTTTTCCATGTTTATATATATTAATTGAGATTGATATTTACATGATTAAATGTTTCTAACATGTTAAGCAATCAAACTTGTTAAGACTTGATTAATTGAAATAGGTTTCATATAGACAATTGACCACCCAAGTTGATCGGTGATTCACGAACGTTAAAACTTGTAAAAACTATATGATGACATATATATGGATATATATATAGTTAACATGATACTATGATAAGTAAACATATCATTAAGTATATTAACAATGAACTGCATATGTAAAAACAAGACTACTAACTTAATGATTTTTAAACGAGACATATATGTAACGATTATCGTTGTAAAGACATTTAATGTATATATATAATATTAAGAGATATTCATACATGATAATATAATAATTTAAAATCTCATTTGATATTATAAACATTGGGTTAACAACATTTAACAAGATCGTTAACCTAAAGGTTTCAAAACAACACTTACATGTAACGACTAACGATGACTTAACGACTCAGTTAAAATGTATATACATGTAGTGTTTTAATATGTATTTATACACTTTTGAAAGACTTCAATACACTTATCAAAATACTTCTACTTAACAAAAATGCTTACAATTACATCCTCGTTCAGTTTCATCAACAATTCTACTCGTATGCACCCGTATTCGTACTCGTACAATACACAGCTTTTAGATGTATGTACTATTGGTATATACACTCCAATGATCAGCTCTTAGCAGCCCATGTGAGTCACCTAACACATGTGGGAACCATCATTTGGCAACTAGCATGAAATATCTCATAAAATTACAAAAATATGAGTAATCATTCATGACTTATTTACATGAAAACAAAATTACATATCCTTTATATCTAATCCATACACCAACGACCAAAAACACCTACAAACACTTTCATTCTTCAATTTTCTTCATCTAATTGATCTCTCTCAAGTTCTATCTTCAAGTTCTAAGTGTTCTTCATAAATTCCAAAAGTTCTAGTTTCATAAAATCAAGAATACTTTCAAGTTTGCTAGCTCACTTCCAATCTTGTAAGGTGATCATCCAACCTCAAGAAATCTTTGTTTCTTACAGTAGGTTATCATTCTAATACAAGGTAATAATCATATTCAAATTTTGGTTCAATTTCTATAACTATAACAATCTTATTTCAAGTGATGATCTTACTTGAACTTGTTTTCGTGTCATGATTCTGCTTCAAGAACTTCGAGCCATCCAAGGATCCATTGAAGCTAGATCCATTTTTCCCTTTTCCAGTAGGTTTATCCAAGGAACTTAAGGTAGTAATGATGTTCATAACATCATTCGATTCATACATATAAAGCTATCTTATTCGAAGGTTTAAACTTGTAATCACTAGAACATAGTTTAGTTAATTCTAAACTTGTTCGCAAACAAAAGTTAATCCTTCTAACTTGACTTTTAAAATCAACTAAACACATGTTCTATATCTATATGATATGCTAACTTAATGATTTAAAACCTGGAAACACGAAAAACACCGTAAAACCGGATTTACGCCGTCGTAGTAACACCAAGGGCTGTTTTGGGTTAGTTAATTAAAAACTATGATAAACTTTGATTTTAAAGTTGTTATTCTGAGAAAATTATTTTTATTATGAACATGAAACTATATCCAAAAATTATGATTAAACTCAAAGTGGAAGTATGTTTTCTAAAATGGTCATCTAGATGTCGTTCTTTCGACTGAAATGACTACCTTTACAAAAACAACTTGTAACTTATTTTTCCGACAATAAACCTATACTTTTCTGTTTAGATTCATAAAATAGAGTTCAATATGAAACCATATCAATTTGATTCACTCAAAACGGATTTAAAATGAAGAAGTTATGGGTAAAACAAGATTGGATAATTTTTCTCATTTTAGCTACGTGAAAATTGGTAACAAATCTATTCCAACCATAACTTAATCAACTTGTATTGTATATTATGTAATCTTGAGATACCATAGACACGTATACAATGTTTCGACCTATCATGTCGACACATCTATATATATTTCGGAACAACCATAGACACTCTATATGTGAATGTTGGAGTTAGCTATACAGGGTTGAGGTTGATTCCAAAATATATATAGTTTGAGTTGTGATCAATACTGAGATACGTATACACTGGGTCGTGGATTGATTCAAGATAATATTTATCGATTTATTTCTGTACATCTAACTGTGGACAACTAGTTGTAGGTTACTAACGAGGACAGCTGACTTAATAAACTTAAAACATCAAAATATATTAAAAGTGTTGTAAATATATTTTGAACATACTTTGATATATATGTATATATTGTTATAGGTTCGTGAATCAACCAGTGGCCAAGTCTTACTTCCCGACGAAGTAAAAATCTGTGAAAGTGAGTTATAGTCCCACTTTTAAAATCTAATATTTTTGGGATGAGAATACATGCAGGTTTTATAAATGATTTACAAAATAGACACAAGTACGTGAAACTACATTCTATGGTTGAATTATCGAAATCGAATATGCCCCTTTTTATTAAGTCTGGTAATCTAAGAATTAGGGAACAGACACCCTAATTGACGCGAATCCTAAAGATAGATCTATTGGGCCTAACAAACCCCATCCAAAGTACCGGATGCTTTAGTACTTCGAAATTTATATCATATCCGAAGGGTGTCCCGGAATGATGGGGATATTCTTATATATGCATCTTGTTAATGTCGGTTACCAGGTGTTCACCATATGAATGATTTTTATCTCTATGTATGGGATGTGTATTGAAATATGAAATCTTGTGGTCTATTGTTACGATTTGATATATATAGGTTAAACCTATAACTCACCAACATTTTTGTTGACGTTTAAAGCATGTTTATTCTCAGGTGAATATTAAGAGCTTCCGCTGTTGCATACTAAAATAAGGACAAGATTTGGAGTCCATGTTTGTATGATATTGTGTAAAAACTGCATTCAAGAAATTGATTTCGATGTAACATATTTGTATTGTAAACCATTATGTAATGGTCGTGTGTAAACAGGATATTTTAGATTATCATTATTTGATAATCTACGTAAAGCTTTTTAAACCTTTATTTATGAAATAAAGGTTATGGTTTGTTTTAAAAATGAATGCAGTCTTTGAAAAACGTCTCATATAGAGGTCAAAACCTCGCAACGAAATCAATTAATATGGAACGTTTTTAATCAATAAGAACGGGACATTTCAGTTGGTATCCGAGCGTTGGTCTTAGAGAACCAGAATTTTGCATTAGTGTGTCTTATCGAGTTTGTTAGGATGCATTAGTGAGTCTGGACTTCGACCGTGTTTACTTGAAAAAATGATTGCTTAACAAATTTTGTTGGAAACTATATATTTTTAACATGTGAATATTATGTGATATATTAATCTCTTAACGCGTTTGATATTATGTGATAGATGTCTACCTCTAGAACAAGTCCCATTGACTCACCTAATAATAATGAAGAGTCAAATGTAAATTGGAATGATTCGTGGACTGATTCACAAGTTCCCGAAGAGGAACCGGAAGAAGAGTCGGAACCGGAAGAAGAATCGGAACCGGAAGAAGAATCGGAACCGGATGAAGAAATAGAACCGGTGGGGGAAATAATAAAACGGTTAAGTAAAAGAAAATCCACAACCAACCGACCAAGGTTAATTACGGTCAATGGTGTTTCCGCCAAGGAAGCAAAATATTGGGAGGATTACCAATTCTCCGATGAATCGGATTCCGACGAGAATTCCGATGATGTTATAGAAATTACCCCAACTGAATTTAAAAAGGCAAAAGAAAATAATAAGGGAAAGGGCATAAAAATAGAGAAATCTAATTCCAACCCCGATGAACTTTGTATGTATCGTCAACCCCCGAAGTCCTTAAGTTGTAGCAATGACCCGGGAACCTCTAAACCACCAGGTTTTTCTAAACCAATGTGGAAAATTACGGCTCGTATTAGGGGAACATCATATATCCCTAGAAACTTGGCAAAACGAACCAAAACCGAAGAAGAAGAAACAAGCAAGTCGGAATAAGATAGTTGTATTTGTGTGGTGTAATATATGTAATATAGTGTGCTTATGCTTTATGATATATGTAAAAATTGCTTGTATTAATAAGTATTTTTTTATGAATCTAACTCTTGTCTATTTTACAGTTTAAAAACACAAAATGGATAGACAACCCAATATTTTAAGAGACCTACCCGGAGACATGATTGATGAAATCTTGTCTAGAGTCAGCCAGAATTCCTCGGCACAACTATTTAAGGCGAGATCAGTTTGTAAGACATTCGAAGAACGTTCCAAGAATGTCTTGGTTTATAAGAGACTTTCGTTTGAAAGATGGGGGATATCACATTGGGAAACCCATAAGTTACGATGTGTTTACTTTGACGCATATATTGCGGGGAACCCAAATGCTATTTTACGCAACGGGTTAAGAAATTATTTTGACTCAATATATCCGAATATTGGACTTCGTGATTTAGAAAAAGCGGCTAACATGCAACATAAAGAAGCATGTTATGCTTACGGATTAGTAATGTTCGCTTCTCACCAAAGTGAGAACAAGAACATCGGGCTACAACTATTAAACAAAACGTTTCCACAAGTGACGGAGTCGGTAATTGGGGTAAGAAATGAGGTTTTTAGATTATTACGGGACTGTTGGACATTACGTAACCCTCGTCCCTTTGACGACGTTACAACACGCTGTCTTATCAACGGCCATAACGGTTATGTTGCACAAGACCAAGGATGGGAAGTAGTCCTAGTAAAACCAGAATGCATGACTTTTTTCTGGATGTATGAATTACGTGTCTTTATTGCCTTTGCTGAACGACTTGTGTACTAGCTAGAATTATCTTCACAACTATCTTGTATCAAAGTTATTGTGTGCTATATTTCATGCTTTATGTAAAATAAGCGGTATTGTAAGTTTGTAAAATATTGTATAAAAGTTTGAACGCGAAATATTATTATAATCAGTTTTTCATATAGAATTGTAGTAGTTGAATTGTATATTAGCTACTAAGTATGAACTTAACGGGTAGGTACTACCCGAATTTAAACTTATAAAATGCTAATATGAAGAAAAAGCTTTTATAAATGAGTTCATATTATGCTACGAAATACTATTAACTACTCTTAATATTCTGTATGATTAACTTGTTCCATTTAACTATTTTGAAGGAAATGGCACCGACTACTCGACACACCGTGAATATGAATGAAGAGGAATTCCGTACTTTTCTAGCTTCAAACATAGCCGCAGTACAGGCTGCGCTACATACCAACAATAACCTTGGATCTAGCAGTACAGGAAATCGTGTAGGATGCACCTACAAAGAATTCACTGCCTGCAAACCTTTGGAATTTGATGGAACCGAAGGACCGATCGGATTGAAACGGTGGACCGAGAAGGTCGAATCGGTGTTTGCCATAAGTAAGTGTACTGAAGAGGACAAAGTAAAGTACGCTACGCATACCTTCACAGGTTCTGCGTTAACATGGTGGAATACCTATCTAGAGCAAGTGGGACAAGACGATGCGTACGCACTACCGTGGTCAGCATTCAAGCACTTGATGAACGAGAAGTACCGTCCCAGAACCGAGGTCAATAAGCTCAAGACAGAACTTAGAGGGTTACGAACCCAAGGATTTGATATTACCACGTACGAAAGACGATTCACAGAATTGTGCCTATTGTGTCCGGGAGCATTCGAAGATGAGGAAGAGAAGATCGACGCGTTTGTGAAAGGATTACCGGAAAGAATCCAAGAAGATATAAGTTCACACGAGCCCGCCTCCATACAATAGGCATGTAGAATGGCTCACAAACTCGTGAACCAAATTGAAGAAAGAATTAAAGAACAGACAGCTGAAGAGGCCAATGTGAAGCAAGTCAAAAGAAAGTGGGAGGAAAACGGTGATAAGAATCACCAATACAACAACAACAGCAATTACAACAATAATCGCAACAATTATCCCAACAATCGCAACATCAATCGCAACTACAACAAATGGCCCAACAACAACAACAACAACAACAACAGCAACTACAACAATCATCCCAACAACAATAATAACCGCAACAACAACAACAATCAGAAGCAGCTATGCCAAAGGTGTGAAAAGAATCACTCGGGGTTCTGCACCAAATTTTGCAACAAGTGTAAAAGAAATGGTCATAGCGCGACGAAGTGTGAGGTCTACGGACCAGGGGTTAATAGAACGAAAGGAACAAATGGTGTCGGAACGAGTAATGGCGGAGCAAGTAGTGTCGGAGCAAGTTATGCCAATGTAGTTTGTTATAAATGTGGAAAACCGGGCCACATTATTAGAAATTGCCCGAACCAGGAGAACACGAATGGACAAGGCCATGGAAGAGTTTTCAATATTAATGCGGCAGAGGCACAAGAAGACCCGAAGCTTGTTACGGGTACGTTTCTTATTGACAATAAATCTGCTTACGTTTTATTTGATTCGGGTGCGGATAGAAGCTATATGAGTAGAGATTTTTGTGCTAAATTAAGTTGTCCATTGACGCCTTTGGATAGTAAATTTTTACTCGAATTAGCAAATGGTAAATTAATTTCAGCAGATAATATATGTCGGAATCGAGAAATTAAACTGGTTAGCGAAACATTTAAGATTGATTTGATACCAGTAGAGTTAGGGAGTTTTGATGTGATAATCGGTATGGACTGGTTGAAAGAAGTGAAAGCAGAGATCGTTTGTTACAAAAATGTAATTCGCATTATACGAGAAAAAGGAAAACCCTTAATGGTGTACGGAGAAAAGGGCAACACGAAGCTACATCTTATTAGTAATTTGAAGGCACAAAAACTAATAAGAAAAGGTTGCTATGATGTTCTAGCACACGTCGAGAAAGTACAAACTGAAGAAAAGAGCATCAATGATGTTCCCATTGCAAAAGAATTTCCCGATGTATTTCTGAAAGAATTACCGGGATTACCCCCACATCGATCCGTTGAATTTCAAATAGATCTTGTACCAGGAGCTGAACCAATAGCTCGTGCTCCTTACAGACTCGCACCCAGCGAGATGAAAGAACTGCAAAGCCAATTACAAGAACTTTTAGAGCGTGGTTTCATTCGACCAAGCACATCACCGTGGGGAGCTCCAGTTTTGTTTGTCAAGAAGAAAGATGGTACATTCAGGTTGTGTATTGACTACCGAGAGTTGAACAAACTTACCATCAAGAACCGCTACCCACTACCGAGAATCGAAGACTTATTTGATCAACTACAAGGCTCGTCTGTTTATTCAAAGATTGACTTACGTTCCGGGTATCATCAAATGCGGGTGAAAGAAGATGATATTCCAAAGACTGCTTTCAGAACACGTTACGGTCATTACGAGTTTATGGTCATGCCGTTTGGTTTAACTAATGCACCAGCTGTGTTCATGGACCTTATGAACCGAGTGTGTGGACCATACCTTGACAAGTTTGTCATTGTTTTCATTGATGACATACTTATTTACTCAAAGAATGACCAAGAACACGGTGAACATTTGAGAAAGGTGTTAGAAGTATTGAGGAAGGAAGAATTGTACGCTAAGTTTTCAAAGTGTGCATTTTGGTTGGAAGAAGTTCAATTCCTCGGTCACATAGTGAACAAAGAAGGTATTAAGGTGGATCCGGCAAAGATAGAAACTGTTGAAAAGTGGGAAACCCCGAAAACTCCAAAACACATACGCCAATTTTTAGGACTAGCTGGTTACTACAGAAGGTTCATCCAAGACTTTTCCAGAATAGCAAAACCCTTGACTGCATTAACGCATAAAGGGAAGAAATTTGAATGGAATGATGAACAAGAGAAAGCGTTTCAGTTATTGAAGAAAAAGCTAACTACGGCACCTATATTGTCATTGCCTGAAGGGAATGATGATTTTGTGATTTATTGTGATGCATCAAAGCAAGGTCTCGGTTGTGTATTAATGCAACGAACGAAGGTGATTGCTTATGCGTCTAGACAATTGAAGATTCACGAACAAAATTATACGACGCATGATTTGGAATTAGGCGCGGTTGTTTTTGCATTAAAGACTTGGAGGCATTACTTATATGGGGTCAAAAGTATTATATATACCGACCACAAAAGTCTTCAACACATATTTAATCAGAAACAACTGAATATGAGGCAGCGTAGGTGGATTGAATTATTGAATGATTATGACTTTGAGATTCGTTACCACCCGGGGAAGGCAAATGTGGTAGCTGATGCCTTGAGCAGGAAGGACAGAGAACCCATTCGAGTGAAATCTATGAATATAATGATTCATAATAACATTACTACTCAAATAAAGGAGGCGCAACAAGGAGTTTTAAAAGAGGGAAATTTAAAGGATGAAATACCCAAAGGATCGGAGAAGCATCTTAATATTCGGGAAGACGGAACCCGGTATAGGGCTGAAAGGATTTGGGTACCAAAATTTGGAGATATGAGAGAAATGGTACTTAGGGAAGCTCATAAAACCAGATACTCAATACATCCTGGAACGGGGAAGATGTACAAGGATCTCAAGAAACATTTTTGGTGGCCGGGTATGAAAGCCGATGTTGCTAAATACGTAGGAGAATGTTTGACGTGTTCTAAGGTCAAAGCTGAGCATCAGAAACCATCAGGTCTACTTCAACAACCCGAAATCCCGGAATGGAAATGGGAAAACATTACCATGGATTTCATCACTAAATTGCCAAGGACTGCAAGTGGTTTTGATACTATTTGGGTAATAGTTGACCGTCTCACCAAATCAGCACACTTCTTGCCAATAAGAGAAGATGACAAGATGGAGAAGTTAGCACGACTGTATTTGAAGGAAGTCATCTCCAGACATGGAATACCAATCTCTATTATCTCTGATAGGGATGGCAGATTTATTTCAAGATTCTGGCAGACATTACAGCAAGCATTAGGAACTCGTCTAGACATGAGTACTGCCTATCATCCACAAACTGATGGGCAGAGCGAAAGGACGATACAAACGCTTGAAGACATGCTACGAGCATGTGTTATTGATTTCGAAAACAGTTGGGATCGACATCTACCGTTAGCAGAATTTTCCTACAACAACAGCTACCATTCAAGCATTGAGATGGCGCCGTTTGAAGCACTTTATGGTAGAAAGTGCAGGTCTCCGATTTGTTGGAGTGAAGTGGGGGATAGACAGATTACGGGTCCGGAGATTATACAAGAAACTACCGAGAAGATCATCCAAATTCAACAACGATTGAAAACCGCCCAAAGTCGACAAAAGAGCTACGCTGACATTAAAAGAAAAGATATAGAATTTGAAATTGGAGAGATGGTCATGCTTAAAGTTGCACCTTGGAAAGGCGTTGTTCGATTTGGTAAACGAGGGAAATTAAATCCAAGGTATATTGGACCATTCAAGATTATTGATCGTATCGGACCAGTAGCTTACCGACTAGAGTTACCTCAACAACTCGCAGCTGTACATAACACTTTCCACGTCTCGAATTTAAAGAAATGTTTTGCTAAAGAAGATCTCACTATTCCGTTAGATGAAATCCAAATCAACGAAAAACTTCAATTCATCGAAGAACCCGTCGAAATAATGGATCGTGAGGTTAAAAGACTTAAGCAAAACAAGATACCAATCGTTAAGGTTCGATGGAATGCTCGTAAAGGACCCGAGTTCACCTGGGAGCGTGAAGATCAGATGAAGAAGAAATACCCGCATCTATTTCCAGAAGATTCGTCAACACCTTCAACAGCTTAAAATTTCGGGACGAAATTTATTTAACGGGTAGGTACTGTAGTGACCCGAACTTTTCCATGTTTATATATATTAATTGAGATTGATATTTACATGATTAAATGTTTCTAACATGTTAAGCAATCAAACTTGTTAAGACTTGATTAATTGAAATAGGTTTCATATAGACAATTGACCACCCAAGTTGACCGGTGATTCACGAACGTTAAAACTTGTAAAAACTATATGATGACATATATATGGATATATATATAGTTAACATGATACTATGATAAGTAAACATATCATTAAGTATATTAACAATGAACTACATATGTAAAAACAAGACTACTAACTTAATGATTTTTAAACGAGACATATATGTAACGATTATCGTTGTAAAGACATTTAATGTATATATATCATATTAAGAGATATTCATACATGATAATATCATGATAATATAATAATTTAAAATCTCATTTGATATTATAAACATTGGGTTAACAACATTTAACAAGATCGTTAACCTAAAGGTTTCAAAACAACACTTACATGTAACGACTAACGATGACTTAACGACTCAGTTAAAATGTATATACATGTAGTGTTTTAATATGTATTTATACACTTTTGAAAGACTTCGATACACTTATCAAAATACTTCTACTTAACAAAAATGCTTACAATTACATCCTCGTTCAGTTTCATCAACAATTCTACTCGTATGCACCCGTATTCGTACTCGTACAATACACAGCTTTTAGATGTATGTACTATTGGTATATACACTCCAATGATCAGCTCTTAGCAGCCCATGTGAGTCACCTAACACATTTAGGAACCATCATTTGGCAACTAGCATGAAATATCTCATAAAATTACAAAAATATGAGTAATCATTCATGACTTATTTACATGAAAACAAAATTACATATCCTTTATATCTAATCCATACACCAACAACCAAAAACACCTACAAACACTTTCATTCTTCAATTTTATTCATCTAATTGATCTCTCTCAAGTTCTATCTTCAAGTTCTAAGTGTTCTTCATAAATTCCAAAAGTTCTAGTTTCATAAAATCAAGAATACTTTCAAGTTTGCTAGCTCACTTCCAATCTTGTAAGGTGATCATCCAACCTCAAGAAATCTTTGTTTCTTACAGTAGGTTATCATTCTAATACAAGGTAATAATCATATTCAAACTTTGGTTCAATTTCTATAACTATAACAATCTTATTTCAAGTGATGATCTTACTTGAACTTGTTTTCGTGTCATGATTCTGCTTCAAGAACTTCGAGCCATCCAAGGATCCATTGAAGCTAGATCCATTTTTCTATTTTCCAGTAGGTTTATCCAAGGAACTTAAGGTAGTAATGATGTTCATAACATCATTCGATTCATACATATAAAGCTATCTTATTCGAAGGTTTAAACTTGTAATCACTAGAACATAGTTTAGTTAATTCTAAACTTGTTCGCAAACAAAAGTTAATCCTTCTAACTTGACTTTTAAAATCAACTAAACACATGTTCTATATCTATATGATATGCTAACTTAATGATTTAAAACCTGGAAACACGAAAAACACCGTAAAACCGGATTTACGCCGTCGTAGTAACACCGCGGGCTGTTTTGGGTTAGTTAATTAAAAACTATGATAAACTTTGATTTTCAAGTTGTTATTCTGAGAAAATGATTTTTATTATGAACATGAAACTATATCCAAAAATTATGATTAAACTCAAAGTGGAAGTATGTTTTCTAAAATGGTCATCTAGACGTCGTTCTTTCGACTGAAATGACTACCTTAACAAAAACGACTTGTAACTTATTTTTCTGACTATAAACCTATACTTTTCTGTTTAGATTCATAAAATAGAGTTCAATATGAAACCATAGCAATTTGATTCACTCAAAACGGATTTAAAATGAAGAAGTTATGGGTAAAACAAGATTGGATAATTTTTCTCATTTTAGCTACGTGAAAATTGGTAACAAATCTATTCCAACCATAACTTAATCAACTTGTATTGTATATTATGTAATCTTGAGATACCATAGACACGTATACAATGTTCCGACCTATCATGTCGACACATCTATATATATTTCGGAACAACCATAGACACTCTATATGTGAATGTTGGAGTTAGCTATACAGGGTTGAGGTTGATTCCAAAATATATATAGTTTGAGTTGTGATCAATACTGAGATACGTATACACTGGGTCGTGGATTGATTCAAGATAATATTTATCGATTTATTTCTGTACATCTAACTGTGGACAACTAGTTGTAGGTTACTAACGAGGACAGCTGACTTAATAAACTTAAAACATCAAAATATATTAAAAGTGTTGTAAATATATTTTGAACATACTTTGATATATATGTATATATTGTTATAGGTTCGTGAATCAACCAGTGGCCAAGTCTTACTTCCCGACGAAGTAAAAATCTGTGAAAGTGAGTTATAGTCCCACTTTTAAAATCTAATATTTTTGGGATGAGAATACATGCAGGTTTTATAAATGATTTACAAAATAGACACAAGTACGTGAAACTACATTCTATGGTTGAATTATCGAAATCGAATATGCCCCTTTTTATTAAGTCTGGTAATCTAAGAATTAGGGAACAGACACCCTAATTGACGCGAATCCTAAAGATAGATCTATTGGGCCTAACAAACCCCATCCAAAGTACCGGATGCTTTAGTACTTCGAAATTTATATCATATCCGAAGGGTGTCCCGGAATGATGGGGATATTCTTATATATGCATCTTGTTAATGTCGGTTACCAGGTGTTCACCATATGAATGATTTTTATCTCTATGTATGGGATGTGTATTGAAATATGAAATCTTGTGGTCTATTGTTACGATTTGATATATATAGGTTAAACCTATAACTCACCAACATTTTTGTTGACGTTTAAAGCATGTTTATTCTCAGGTGAATATTAAGAGCTTCCGCTGTTGCATACTAAAATAAGGACAAGATTTGGAGTCCATGTTTGTATGATATTGTGTAAAAACTGCATTCAAGAAACTGATTTCGATGTAACATATTTGTATTGTAAACCATTATGTAATGGTCGTGTGTAAACAGGATATTTTAGATTATCATTATTTGATAATCTACGTAAAGCTTTTTAAACCTTTATTTATGAAATAAAGGTTATGGTTTGTTTTAAAAATGAATGCAGTCTTTGAAAAACGTCTCATATAGAGGTCAAAACCTCGCAACGAAATCAATTAATATGGAACGTTTTTAATCAATAAGAACGGGACATTTCATATCATACAAACATGGACTCCAAATCTTGTCCTTATTTTAGTATGCAACAGCGGAAGCTCTTAGTATTAACCTGAGAATAAACATGCTTTAAACGTCAACAAAAATGTTGGTGAGTTATAGGTTTAACCTATATATATCAAATTGTAATAATAGACCACAAGATTTCATATTTCAATACATATCCCATACATAGAGATAAAAATCATTCATATGGTGAACACCTGGTAACCGACATTAACAAGATGCATATATAAGAATATCCCCATCATTCCGGGACACCTTGTAGCGACCCCGACAAATCGTCAAGTGACGGCGTCGACTACGTGGGTCCCATTACCTGGTCATAAGTCTTTATGACAATGTTTGACCAAAATATGTCGCCCTCATATTCAAATAAAGATTGTTTTCAAAGTTTACAAGAATTGTTCAACCAAAAGTTAAGTTACAAGGTTATAAGTACATTTGAAATCTAGGCGACACGGTTTAAAGTAAAGTCAAAAGACGCTCCAAGTAATGCATGTATACTCGACATCCAATGCAAGTATCAAATAGTGAGCGGAAGCATGTATCACATATCGTGCAAGACCTGAGAAAAACATAGAGAAATCTGTCAACGAAAACGTTGGTGAAATCATAGGTTTAGTAAGTATTAAACGTTGTTTTTGAACCACAAGATTTTGTATTTCCATAACGTAGATTATCCAAATCATTTGCATTCCAAAAGTGTTGTTATACGCGAGCACTCAATTATCAAAACTTAACCAACGTTACCCCATCACACAGTGCTAGAACCCGCACTAAAACACAAAAATATATTTCATCCGCATAACGGTAGCGAACCGTCCGAATGAGGGTTTGTTAAACCCGTATGGCCACACAATATAAGTTCTCGCTTACACCCTGCAAGTGTAACTAATGATAATCGAATTGAGGCATTTTTGTTCTAACTCGCACGTGGAATGTTTGTTTTCACACTTGTGTTCAAAACATAAAAGTAAGTAGTACGAGATGTAACAAAGTATATGTTTTCTCAGCCCACGATTTAAAAGTATAAAAGTTGTTGAAAAGGTGGGACTATGATCTCACCTCGAGTGCACGAGTATAAAGGTACTTCAACAAGTAAACGTGTGCATGAAAGTTGCTTAGCCTTGACCTAAACAAGTAAGTTATATCAATTAACCGGTTACGACACAAGGTCGGGTGAAAAGTGTTCAATTAGTCCTATGGCTCAATACGACTCGATTAAATATAGCATGTGAATCACGTTGTCAAGTTTCATACAAGAAACAAGTATAAAAGCATGTTAGGATGATTGTATAAAAGTTTGGTTAAGTTTGACTAAAAGTCAAACTTGGTCAAAGTCAACGAAAAAGTCAACGCGTTCGGGTCGGGTCCCGAACTATTTTTCTATGCTAAATATTCATATACAAGTATATTAGAACAAGTTTCATGTGAATCGGAGGTCCGTAGGTCATCAAACATTTCACGTGAAATGGGACGAGGAGGTCAGAATCTGACCAGGCACATCTGCGCGCCGCGCGGGGATGGGGCGCGCCGCGCCACCATCTGTGCAGGTCTGTTTCTGTTTTTCACAAGTATGCACGAGCTAAAAACCAAATAACCACATTTTATGATCCGTAAACAATTAGAACATGTATCTTATATCATCGGAAAGGTAATTTGACGAGGAAAACACCTAGATACATTTCATCAAGCAATTCAACACTTACAACAACCCAAAACCGCATTAAACGTTCATAATCAAAGTTTCAAGTTCTAAAAACGCATTTCATGATTCGTGCAACCAATTTACATGTATGATATGCCGTTTCGAAGGTAATCAAACACACATTGCAACTAAACACTTATCAACAACAATTCATAGCATTTGATGCACCAAAAGTTCATATAAAGCTTATCAACCCTAATCCAAAATCACCAAATTCACTAATCAAGTTTATGAAGTTTTACAAATCAACCTACGCATCAAAACGAAGCTAGTGATACTAGTAACACAATTAAAACATGAACTTTAACAATCAAACAACATTTAATCTTCCAAAATGCAAGATTAAGCAAACCCATTTCAAATGTTCAAACTAGTTACTCAAAACAACAAATCCAGCAAGTAAATCATATATTCATGCTAGACACGAACCATAGACACTAACTAACACCATTTCAAATCAAAAACACGAATTTAGAGAAATCTAGAGTTTTAGAAATGTTACCCAAAATCGATGAAGTTAGTATCAAATCGTAGAGAATGAAGAGAGGATCACGAAAATGTAATTTGTTTTGTTGTAAGCCTCCTAGATCGAATTTAGATGATGATTTTATGAAGTTGGGGTTTGTGTGTGTGTTCTTGCTAGAGAGAAAGAGAGAGAGAGGGAGATGGTTGAATGGTGGTGATTGGGGTGGACTAGTTGACCTAGTCAACTAGTTTGCCCCGTGTCAATTTTAGTCCCTCGAGTTTAGAAGCGGGTGCGGGATTTAACCGATCGAATATTTTTAAAACGCAAGTTAACGAGAGATGTTATAATTAAATAACGAGAATATTATGAACGTTCGTCAACGGAGTCGACGAATTTAAATACGAAAGATATTATTTAAAAAAAAAGACGGTGTTAAAATAAATTTAACGGAAAAACGCGGGATGTTACATTATCCACACCTCAAAAGAAATTTCGTCCCGAAATTTAGTTGGAAGTAGTAGTCGATATCTCTTACTCGAGACTTTACGTTGTTCATAATATGAATAAGTGTAGGTACGTCCTTGAGTGTTCTCATGAATTTGGATAGTCAGGGTTTTACGTTGTATTAAAGTTTGGTTTTACGATCCCCGATTTCAACTGGTTTTCCTATGAAGAGAAGTTTGTCATCGATAGTTGATGTACCTAGCAGGATTGCACGTTCCTGTTCCACAGGACACGTTTCTAAGTTTGTTACACGAAATGTAGGGTAAACGGAAACTTAATTGAGTCTGAAGTTCCAAACGATAGGAAGCGGTTCCAATACGCCCCAAGGTTTCAAAAGGTTCGATATTGCGGATATAGCCTTTCTCGATTTCCCAAATTGGATTACACCTTTCCAAGGTGCGGTTTCTCAATATTACGCGGTTACACACTGGGATTTGTGAGGTTTTCATCTAAGTTTGGTATGACTCTTTTGGGCGACTACGGGTCGTCTCGAGCCCTTCTCGGACTTGGATTATCTCAATTGTTGTTTCTTGGATGAGTTAAGATTCGGTGTTTTGTTTGCCACATGCTTTGGTCCAACGAATAGGGGTATGACATTAGCGGTCATATAGGGTTTCGGAAAGTGCGTGTGAACACACGAGTGGTAACTACTGTTGTAAGAGGGATCTACTAAAAGCGACCATGCAAGTTTGAAACATGTCTTTTGAAGACGTAAATCGTTCGTTTGTTCGGTTCGTCTGTTTGTGGGTGGTACGCGGTACTCATGTCTAAGCGGGTCTTCAAGGTTTCTTGTAAAACTAGAGGCGAAACGAGTAATTCGATACGGGATATTTGACAAAGATACTCCGTGTTGGAATAGAATCTCTTAAGATATGTTTGAACAAGTCAGTTAGGGTTCGAGAAATGTTCGTTAGGACTATTCACCCTCGTGGCGAATACTAATATAATATGAGGAATTTCTCTATCCATGGAGAAATGTCACAAGGAGTTTCCTTAAACGGAAATGCGAGCGATAAAGATAGGAGTGAAATGAGGACTGAGAATAGGATGAGCTTACATCTCGAGGTTGCCATAACGCGCCTCTAGTTGTCGAAAATTGAAGTCTGGAAGAGAAACAAGATAGTACACGTAGTTGTATAGTTCGGGGTTGAATAATAGTTGGCCGATTATCAGAAACACAATGACGTTAAGTCAAAGAAGAGTGAAGTATCGTTGGATTGTGTGTTATCTTAAATTCCAGTAATATCAGACAGTAACGGTGAAATAACAGAGGTATGTGTGTGGTACGTGATGACGAGAAAGTTGATCGGATCTACAGTTTAATATTCGAATTCTTCGTGCAAAATAACGAATTTTAGTTACGTTAATTTTGAGTCGAGAGAGTATGCCTTTCGGCGTTCATGTAGAAATATTTCCATGTTTGAGTTCCATCTATTGCTATACGATTTTAACTAGAAATGTTGGTGTGAAGAATCACGCTCAAGGTTCGAACACGGAGAGGTTTAAAGTTTTCCCTTAGTGAGTTAGCGAGTGTAAAAGTCGGGTAACACGAGAAAAGTCAGAAATGAATCTTCGGTGATAACAGGCGAGATCTAAGATTTTACGAATACAAGTCTGAGTTGGGAGAGTTTCCTGATTACATGTGGCTTGATTTCGAGATTGATTGTAATGCCTTGACCATTAACATCATGGTCTAGAAAATTGGACTTCGTTCAACAGAAATTCTCACTCGGAGAATTTGGTATAAAGTTGCTCTTTTCTCAAAAGTTCGCGCGTAAGATGGTGATGTTGTTCGTTTTCCTTCTTTACTTAAATAAGTTAAGATGTCATCTATAAATACGATAACAGATTAGTCTATATGAATTTGCATACGCGGTTCAAGAGGTTTATGGATACGGGCGAGCCCTAAATGAATCAAACGGTACTAAGAGAGTTTTACAACTAACGTTGCGAGTTCGGAAAGTGGCTTAGGAGACATCGTCTCACTTAACCCCCAATTGATGATAACCGGAACGGAGGTCGATTTGGAACATACGGGATTCGTGCAAATAATCATAAGGTCATGGATGCGAGGGAGAGGGTACCGGTTTCCAACCGAAAATTACTCAGTTCACAATAATCTATACAAGATGATGGGGAAACATTTTTTTTTTTTTTTTTTTTTTTTTTTTTTTTTTTTTTACGAATAGGTTCCGAGCTCCCTAGTTCTATAGGTGTCAAGTCAAAAGTCTTAACGTATATCCTCCAATAAAATTTATAGGCACACAATATTTTCCGTCGGTCACTTAAATCGTCTAAGTAGTATCTGGGGGAAAGAGGTGGAATATAAAGAGCACGAGTCAAATCCTTGGTTATAAAACGTCTAACGGTACTCGAATCGAATAAGTATGAAACATACGGTTTGTTGTGAGGAAACATACCCGTGACTAGTCCATCATCGTCTCGGGCATCCTAGGTGTCGATGTCGTAAGTTCAACGGCGCGCGTTGGTTTTTGCTTTATTCTTTGGGCATTCATTCCTAAAATGACCCGATTGGCCGCATTTGTAGCAAATACTCGGCTTTGGTGCGTCGGGCCCCTTTTGAGTGACGGGGGCGGTACTTCCACAATACTTGGCAATATGACCACTACCTTGGCACCGATGGCAAATTAGCTTGCCACATTCACCAAAATGATGCTTGTGGCATTTGCTGCAAAAAGGTCGTGTCCCGGCATAACTTTTCTTGCCGACGGGGGTGAGAGGTTCCTTGGAAAGGTTGTTGTTGTAGTTACTCGATTGGGGGGCTTCCCATTTTCTTTTGTTGTCACCCGACTCATCCTCGGCTTTAGGTGCCGGCACTTCAATCTCGTCTACCGTTTCGATCAATTGACGGGCCATATTCAGGGCCTCTTGGTGATTACTGGGTCTGGATGACATTACTCCTTGTTTGATGCTCTTGGGAAGACCATCCATGTAAAGTTCAACCCTTAGAGGTTCGGGGGTCACGAGGTTTGGGCACATCAAGGATAGCTCAGAAAATCGTTGATTATATGCCTTTAGGTCATTCCCGACCGCTTTTAAAGTTTTTAGTTCGTGTTCGAGCTTACGGGTCTCTTCGCGCGGGAAGTATTCGGTGATCATCTTTTTCTTTAAGTCGGTCCATGAGAGTGTGTGGGCTTCATCGATACCCACCGACAGCACATACGTATTCCACCATGTGAGGGCGATACCGGCAAAAGTGTGGGTGGAATATTTGACTTTGTCTTGGTCCCGACAACCGCTTATGCTAAAAACGGCTTCTGTTTGCTCAAACCATCGGGTGAGCACAACCGGTCCTCCGGTCCCATCGAAGGTGTGAGGTTTGCACCCCATGAAAGTTTTGTAGGAGCAACTCTCGTTTGAATTACCGGCTCCATGGTTGTTGTGGTTGTGGTTGTTATTGATGTCGGAGGAGATACTAGCCATAGCCGCACCTATGGCGGTGGCTATCATGCGTTGAAAAGCTTGTTCGGAAGTTTCATTACGTGGCCCGCGACGGGGAGGCATTGTTCCTTCAAGACACAAGAATATCGTTGATTAGTATTCTCAATAATACTAATCATGATATGGAATGATGATGTAGAGAAAATTTTCCTTGACTCGCCTTAAATTCTTTATGTCATAATGTCGGAATGTCCATATGAATCACCGTAATATAATCCCGGAAATTATATTACCCTGATTCTCATGTGCATTTAACATTACTTCATAAAGTCAAGGTGGCGCGTCAACAAAATTTATCAACGTAAGATCAAGATCGAATACGAGTTAGATATGATAGAAGAGTTCGAGTATAAATGCACAAATAGTCAAGTAATTCCTACTTCTGTCTATATGCCGGTTGTAGTCTAGATTCACCTATGTACCCTATGACTCGGGGTGGACACAAATGAACTCTAAATCCCTACAACCAAGGCTCTGATACCACTTGTAGCGACCCCGACAAATCGTCAAGTGACGGCGTCGACTACGTGGGTCCCATTACCTGGTCATAAGTCTTTATGACAATGTTTGACCAAAATATGTCGCCCTCATATTCAAATAAAGATTGTTTTCAAAGTTTACAAGAATTGTTCAACCAAAAGTTAAGTTACAAGGTTATAAGTACATTTGAAATCTAGGCGACACGGTTTAAAGTAAAGTCAAAAGACGCTCCAAGTAATGCATGTATACTCGACATCCAATGCAAGTATCAAATAGTGAGCGGAAGCATGTATCACATATCGTTCAAGACCTGAGAAAAACATAGAGAAATCTGTCAACGAAAACGTTGGTGAAATCATAGGTTTAGTAAGTATTAAACGTTGTTTTTGAACCACAAGATTTTGTATTTCCATAACGTAGATTATCCAAATCATTTGCATTCCAAAAGTGTTGTTATACGCGAGCACTCAATTATCAAAACTTAACCAACGTTACCCCATCACACAGTGCTAGAACCCGCACTAAAACACAAAAATATATTTCATCCGCATAACGGTAGCGAACCGTCCGAATGAGGGTTTGTTAAACCCGTATGGCCACACAATATAAGTTCTCGCTTACACCCTGCAAGTGTAACTAATGATAATCGAATTGAGGCATTTTTGTTCTAACTCGCACGTGGAATGTTTGTTTTCATACTTGTGTTCAAAACATAAAAGTAAGTAGTACGAGATGTAACAAAGTATATGTTTTCTCAGCCCACGATTTAAAAGTATAAAAGTTGTTGAAAAGGTGGGACTATGATCTCACCTCGAGTGCACGAGTATAAAGGTACTTCAATAAGTAAACGTGTGCATGAAAGTTGCTTAGCCTTGACCTAAACAAGTAAGTTATATCAATTAACCGGTTACGACACAAGGTCGGGTGAAATGTGTTCAATTAGTCCTATGGCTCAATACGACTCGATTAAATATAGCATGTGAATCACGTTGTCAAGTTTCATACAAGAAACAAGTATAAAAGCATGTTAGGATGATTGTATAAAAGTTTGGTTAAGTTTGACTAAAAGTCAAACTTGGTCAAAGTCAACGAAAAAGTCAACGCGTTCGGGACGGGTCCCGAACTATTTTTCTATGCTAAATATTCATATACAAGTATATTAGAACAAGTTTCATGTGAATCGGAGGTCCGTAGGTCATCAAACATTTCACGTGAAATGGGACGAGGAGGTCAGAATCTGACCAGGCACATCTGCGCGCCGCGCGGGGATGGGGCGCGCCGCGCCACCATCTGTGCAGGTCTGTTTCTGTTTTTCACAAGTATGCACGAGCTAAAAACCAAATAACCACATTTTATGATCCGTAAACAATTAGAACATGTATCTTATATCATCGGAAAGGTAATTTGACGAGGAAAACACCTAGACACATTTCATCAAGCAATTCAACACTTACAACAACCCAAAACCGCATTAAACGTTCATAATCAAAGTTTCAAGTTCTAAAAACGCATTTCATGATTCGTGCAACCAATTTACATGTATGATATGCCGTTTCGAAGGTAATCAAACACACATTGCAACTAAACACTTATCAACAACAATTCATAGCATTTGATGCACCAAAAGTTCATATAAAGCTTATCAACCCTAATCCAAAATCACCAAATTCACTAATCAAGTTTATGAAGTTTTACAAATCAACCTACGCATCAAAACGAAGCTAGTGATACTAGTAACACAATTAAAACATGAACTTTAACAATCAAACAACATTTAATCTTCCAAAATGCAAGATTAAGCAAACCCATTTCAAATGTTCAAACTAGTTACTCAAAACAACAAATCGAGCAAGTAAATCATATATTCATGCTAGACACGAGCCATAGACACTAACTAACACCATTTCAAATCAAAAACACGAATTTAGAGAAATCTAGAGTTTTAGAAATGTTACCCAAAATCGATGAAGTTAGTATCAAATCGTAGAGAATGAAGAGAGGATCACGAAAATGTAATTTGTTTTGTTGTAAGCCTCCTAGATCGAATTTAGATGATGATTTTATGAAGTTGGGGTTTGTGTGTGTGTTCTTGCTAGAGAGAAAGAGAGAGAGAGGGAGATGGTTGAATGGTGGTGATTGGGGTGGACTAGTTGACCTAGTCAACTAGTTTGCCCCGTGTCAATTTTAGTCCCTCGAGTTTAGAAGCGGGTGCGGGATTTAACCGATCGAATATTTTTAAAACGCAAGTTAACGAGAGATGTTATAATTAAATAACGAGAATATTATGAACGTTCGTCAACGGAGTCGACGAATTTAAATACGAAAGATATTATTTAAAAAAAAAGACGGTGTTAAAATAAATTTAACGGAAAAACGCGGGATGTTACACACCTTTCGGATATGATATAAATTTCGAAGTACTAAAGCATCCGGTACTTTAGATGGGGTTTGTTAGGCCCAATAGATCTATCTTTAGGATTCGCGTCAATTAGGGTGTCTGTTCCCTAATTCTTAGATTACCAGACTTAATAAAAAGGGGCATATTCGATTTCGATAATTCAACCATAGAATGTAGTTTCACGTACTTGTGTCTATTTTGTAAATCATTTATAAAACCTGCATGTATTCTCATCCCAAAAATATTAGATTTTAAAAGTGGGACTATAACTCACTTTCACAGATTTTTACTTCGTTGGGAAGTAAGACTTGGCCACTGGTTGATTCACGAACCTATAACAATATATACATATATATCAAAGTATGTTCAAAATATATTTACAATACTTTTAATATATTTTGATGTTTTAAGTTTATTAAGTCAGTTGTCCTCGTTAGTAACCTACAACTAGTTGTCCACAGTTAGATGTACAGAAATAAATCAATAAATATTATCTTGAATAAATCCACGACCCAGTGTATACGTATCTCAGTATTGATCACAACTCAAACTATATATATTTTGAAATCAACCTCAACCCTGTATAGCTAACTCCAACATTCACATATAGAGTGTCTATGGTTGTTCCGAAATATATATAGATGTGTCGACATGATAGGTCGAAACATTGTATACGTGTCTATGGTATCTCAAGATTATATAATATACAATACAAGTTGATTAAGTTATGATTGGAATAGATTTGTTACCAATTTTCACGTAGCTAAAATGAGAAAAATTATCCAATCTTGTTTTACCCATAACTTCTTCATTTTAAATCCGTTTTGAGTGAATCAAATTGCTATGGTTTCATATTGAACTCTATTTTATGAATCTAAATAGAAAAATTATAGGTTTATAGTCGGAAAAATAAGTTACAAGTCGTTTTTGTAAAGGTAGTCATTTCAGTCGAAAGAACGACGTCTAGATGACCATTTTAGAAAACATACTTCCACTTTGAGTTTAACCATAATTTTTTGATATAGTTTCATGTTCATAATAAAAATCATTTTCCCAGAATAACAACTTTTAAATCAAAGTTTATCATAGTTTTTAATTAACTAACCCAAAACAGCCCGCGGTGTTACTACGACGGCGTAAATCCGATTTTACGGTGTTTTTCGTGTTTCCAGGTTTTAAATCATTAAGTTAGCATATCATATAAATATAGAACATGTGTTTAGTTGATTTTAAAAGTCAAGTTAGAAGGATTAACTTTTATTTGCGAACAAGTTTAGAATTAACTAAACTATGTTCTAGTGATTACAAGTTTAAACCTTCGAATAAGATAGCTTTATATGTATGAATCGAATGATGTTATGAACATCATTACTACCTCAAGTTCCTTGGATAAACCTATTGGAAATGAGAAAAATAGATCTAGCTTCAAAGGATCCTTGGATGGCTTGAAAGTTCTTGAAGCAGAATCATGACACGAAAACAATTTCAAGTAAGATTTCCACTCGAAATAAGATTGTTATAGTTATAGAAATTGAATTAAAATTTGAATATGATTATTACCTTGTATTAGAAAGATAACCTACTGTAAGTAACAAAGGTTTCTTGATCTTGGATGATTACTTGGAATGGATTTAGAAAACTTGGAAGTAAACTTACAATCTTGGAAGTATTCTTGATTTTATGAAACTAGAACTTTTGGAATTTATGAAGAACACTTAGAACTTGAAGATAGAACTTGAGAGAGATCAAATAGATGAAGAAAAATGAAGAATGAAAGTGTTTGTAGGTGTTTTTAGTCATTGGTGTATGGATTAGATATAAAGGATATGTAATTTTGTTTTCATGTAAATAAGTCATGAATGATTACTCATATTTTTGTAATTTTATGAGATATTTCATGCTAGTTGCCAAATGATGGTTCCCACATGTGTTAGGTGACTCACATGGGCTGCTACGAGCTGATCATTGGAGTGTATATACTAATAGTACATACATCTAAAAGCTGTGTATTGTACGAGTACGAATACGGGTGCATACGAGTAGAATTGTTGATGAAACTGAACGAGGATGTAATTGTAAGCATTTTTGTTAAGTAGAAGTATTTTGATAAGTGTCTTGAAGTCTTTCAAAAGTGTATGAATACATATTAAAACACTACATGTATATACATTTTAACTGAGTCGTTAAGTCATCGTTAGTCGTTACATGTAAATGTTGTTTTGAAACCTTTAGGTTAACGATCTTGTTGAATGTTGTTAACCCATTATTTATTATAACAAATGAGATGTTAAATTGTTATATTATTGTGATATTATGATATATAATATATCTTAGTATGATGTATATACAGTTAAATGTCGTTACAACGATAATCGTTACATATATGTCTCGTTTCGAAATCATTAAGTTAGTAGTCTTATTTTTACATATGTATTTCATTGTTAATACACTTAATAATATATTTACTTATCATTTAACATAATTAACCAAGTGTATCAATATCTTAATATGATTCATATGTACCTAGTAAGTAAGATGTTGTTATAACGATAATCGTTATATATATCGTTTTCGAGTTTCTTAAATTAATAGTCTCATTTTTATGTATATAACTCATTGTTAAAATAACTAATGAGATACATACTTATAATAAAATCATGTTAACTATATATATAACCATATATATGTCATCGTATAGTTTTTACAAGTTTTAACGTTCGTGAATCACCGGTCAACTTGGGTGGTCAATTGTCTATATGAAACCTATTTCAATTAATCAAGTCTTAACAAGTTTGATTGCTTAACATGTTGGAAACACTTAATCATGTAAATAACAATTTCATTTAATATATATATAAACATGGAAAAGTTCGGGTCACTACAGTACCTACCCGTTAAATAAATTTCGTCCAGAAAATTTAAGCAGTTGGAGGTGTTGACGTATCTTCTGGAAATAAATGTGGGTATTTCTTCTTCATCTGATCTTCTCGTTCCCAGGTGAACTCAGGTCCTCTACGAGCATTCCATCGAACCTTAACAATTGGTATCTTGTTTTGCTTAAGTCTTTTAACCTCACGATCCATTATTTCGACGGGTTCTTCGATAAATTGAAGTTTTTCGTTGATTTGGATTTCATCTAATGGAATAGTGAGATCTTCTTTAGCAAAACATTTCTTCAAATTCGAGACGTGGAAAGTGTTATGTACAGTCACGAGTTATTGAGGTAACTCAAGTCGATAAGCTACTGGTCCGACACGATCAATAATCTTGAATGGTCCAATATACCTTGGATTTAATTTCCCTCTTTTACCAAATCGAACAACGCCTTTCCAAGGTGCAACTTTAAGCATGACCATCTCTCCAATTTCAAATTCTATATCTTTTCTTTTAATGTCAGCGTAGCTCTTTTGTCGACTTTGGGCGGTTTTCAACCGTTGTTGAATTTAGATGATCTTCTCGGTAGTTTCTTGTATTATCTCTGGACCCGTAATCTGTCTATCCCCCACTTCACTCCAACAAATCGGAGACCTGCACTTTCTACCATAAAGTGCTTCAAACGGCTCCATCTCAATGCTTGAATGGTAGCTGTTGTTGTAGGAAAATTCTGCTAACGGTAGATGTCGATCCCAACTGTTTCCGAAATCAATAACACATGCTCGTAGCATGTCTTCAAGCGTTTGAATCGTCCTTTCGCTCTGCCCATCAGTTTGTGGATGATAGGCAGTACTCATGTCTAGACGAGTTCCTAATGCTTGCTGTAATGTCTGCCAGAATCTTGAAATAAATCTGCCATCCCTATCAGAGATAATAGAGATTGGTATTCCATGTCTGGAGACGACTTCCTTCAAATACAGTCGTGCTAACTTCTCCATCTTGTCATATTCTCTTATTGGCAGGAAGTGTGCTGATTTGGTGAGACGATCAACTATTACCCAAATAGCATCAAAACCACTTGCAGTCCTTGGCAATTTAGTGATGAAATCCATGGTAATGTTTTCCCATTTCCATTCCGGGATTTCGGGTTGTTGAAGTAGACCTGTTGGTTTCTGATGCTCAGCTTTGACCTTAGAACACGTCAAACATTCTCCTACGTATTTAGTAATATCGGCTTTCATACCTGGCCACCAAAAATGTTTCTTAAGATCCTTGTACATCTTTCCCGTTCCAGGATGTATTGAGTATCTGGTTTTATGAGCTTCTCTAAGTACCATTTCTCTCATATCTCCAAATTTTGGTACCCAAATTCTTTCAGCCCTATACCGGGTTCCGTCTTCCCGAATATTAAGATGCTTCTCCGATCCTTTAGGGATTTCATCCTTTAAATTTCCCTCTTTTAAAACTCCTTGTTGCGCCTCCTTTATTTGAGTAGTAAGGTTAGTGTGAATCATTATATTCATAGATTTTACTCGAATGGGTTCTCTGTCCTTTCTGTTCAGGGCATCGGCTACCACATTTGCCTTCCCCGGGTGGTAACGAATCTCAAAGTCGTAATCATTCAACAATTCAATCCACCTACGCTGCCTCATATTCAGTTGTTTCTGATTAAATATGTGTTGAAGACTTTTGTGGTCGGTATATATAATACTTTTGACCCCATATAAGTAGTGCCTCCAAGTCTTTAATGCAAAAACAACCGCGCCTAATTCCAAATCATGCGTCGTATAATTTTGCTCGTGAATCTTCAATTGTCTAGACGCATAAGCAATCACCTTCGTTCGTTGCATTAATACACAACCGAGACCTTGCTTTGATGCGTCACAATAAATCACAAAATCATCATTCCCTTCAGGCAATGACAATATAGGTGCCGTAGTTAGCTTTTTCTTCAATAACTGAAACGCTTTCTCTTGTTCATCTTTCCATTCAAATTTCATCCCTTTATGCGTTAATGCAGTCAAGGGTTTTGCTATTCTGGAAAAGTCTTGGATGAACCTTCTGTAGTAACCAGCTAGTCCTAAAAACTGGCGTATGTGTTTCGGAGTTTTCAGGGTTTCCCACTTTTCAACAGTTTCTATCTTTGCCGGATCCACCTTAATACCTTTTTTGTTCACTATGTGACCGAGGAATTGAACTTCTTCCAACCAAAATGCACACTTTGAAAATTTAGCGTACAATTCTTCCTTCCTCAATACTTCTAACACCTTTCTCAAATGTTCACCGTGTTCTTGGTCATTCTTTGAGTAAATAAGTATGTCATCAATGAAAACAATGACAAACTTGTCAAGGTATGGTCCACACACTCGGTTCATAAGGTCCATGAACACAGCTGGTGCATTAGTTAAACCAAACGGCATGACCATAAACTCGTAATGACCGTAACGTGTTCTGAAAGCAGTCTTTGGAATATCATCTTCTTTCACCCACATTTGATGATACCCTGAACGTAAGTCATACTTTGAATAAACAGACGAGCCTTGTAGTTGATCAAATAAGTCGTCGATTCTCGGTAGTGGGTAGCGGTTCTTGATGGTAAGTTTGTTCAACTCTCGGTAGTCGATACACAACCTGAATGTACCATCTTTCTTCTTGACAAACAAAACAGGAGCTCCCTACGGTGATGTGCTTGGTCGAATGAAACCACTCTCTAAAATTTCTTGTAATTAGCTTTGCAGTTCTTTCATCTCGCTGGGTGCGAGTCTGTAAGGAGCACGAGCTATTGGTGTAGCTCCTGGTACAAGATCTATTTGAAATTCAACGGATCGATGTGGGGGTAATCCCGGTAATTCTTTCGGAAATACATCGGGAAATTCTTTTGAGACGGGAACATCATTGATGCTCTTTTCTTCAGTTTGTACTTTCTCGACGTGTGCTAGAACAGCATAGCAACCTTTTTTTATTAGTTTTTGTGCCTTCAAATTACTAATAACATGTAGCTTCATGTTGCCCTTTTCTCCGTACACCATTAAGGGTTCTCCTTCTTCTCGTACAACGCGAATTGCATTTTTATAACATACAATCTCTGCTTTCACCTTCTTCAGCCAGTCCATGCCAACTATTACATCAAAACTCCCTAACTCTACTGGTATCAAGTCAATCTTAAATGTTTCGCTAACCAGTTTAATTTCTCGATTCAGACATATATTATCTGCTGAAATTAATTTACCATTTGCTAATTCGAGTAAAAATTTACTATCCAACGGCGTCAATGGACAACTTAATTTAGCACAAAAATCTCTACTCATATAGCTTCTATCCGCACCCGAATCAAATAAAACGTAAGCAGATTTATTGTCAATAAGAAACGTACCCGTAACAAGCTCCGGGTCTTCCTGTACCTCTGTCGCATTAATATTGAAAACTCTTCCGCGGCCTTGTCCATTCGTGTTCTCCTGGTTCGGGCAATTTCTAATAATGTTGCCCGATTTTTCACATTTATAACAAACTACATTGGCATAACTTGCTCCGACACTACTTGCTCCGCCATTACTCGTTCCGATACCATTTGTTCCTTTCGTTCTGTTAACCCCTGGTCCGTAGACCTCACACTTCGCCGCGCTATGACCATTTCTTTTACACTTGTTGCAAAATTTGGTGCAGAACCCCGAGTGATACTTTTCACGCCTTTGGCATAGCTGCTTCTGATTGTTGTTGTTGTTGCGGTTGTTATTGTTGTTGGGACGATTGTTGTAGTTGATGTTGTTATTGTTGTTTTTGTTGTTGTTGTTGTTGTTGTTGTTGGGCCGTTTGTTGTATTTGCGATTGATGTTGCGATTGTTGGGATAATTATTGCGATTATTATTGTAATTGATGTTGTTGTTGTATTGGTGATTCTTATCACCATTTTCCTCCCACTTTCTTTTGACTTGCTTTACATTGGCCTCTTCAATCGTCTGTTCTTTAATTCTTTCCTCAATCTGGTTCACTAGTTTGTGAGCCATTCTACATGCCTGTTGTATGGAGGTGGGCTCGTGTGAACTTATATCTTCTTGGATTCTTTCCGGTAATCCTTTCACAAATGCGTCGATCTTCTCTTCCTCATCTTCGAACGCTCCCGGACACAATAGGCACAATTCTGTGAATCGTCTTTCGTACGTGGTAATATCAAATCCTTGGGTTCGTAACCCTCTAAGTTCTGTCTTGAGCTTATTTACCTCGGTTCTAGGACGGTACTTCTCGTTCATCAAGTGCTTGAATGCTGACCACGGTAGTGCGTACGCATCATCTTGTCCCACTTGCTCTAGATAGGTATTCCACCATGTTAACGCAGAACCTGTGAAGTTATGTGTAGCGTACTTCACTTTGTCCTCTTCAGTACACTTACTTATGGCAAACACCAATTCGACCTTCTCGGTCCACCGTTTCAATACGATCGGTCCTTCAGTTCCATCAAATTCCAAAGGTTTGCAGGCAGTGAATTCTTTGTAGGTGCATCCTACATGATTTCCTGTACTGCTAGATCCAAGGTTATTGTTGATATGCAGCGCAGCCTGTACTACGGCTATGTTTGAAGCTAGAAAAGCACGGAATTTCTCTTCATTCATATTCACGGTGTGTCGAGTAGTCGGTGCCATTTCCTTCAAAATATTCAAATGGAACAAGTTAATCATACAGAATATTAAGAGTAGTTAATAGTATTTCGTAGCATAATATGAACTCATTTATAAAAGCTTTTTCTTCATATTAGCGTTTTATAAGTTTAAATTCGGGTAGTACCTACCCGTTAAGTTCATACGTAGTAGCTAATATACAATTCAACTACTACAATTCTATATGAAAAACTGATTATAATAATATTTCGCGTTCAAACTTTTATACAATATTTTACAAACTTACAATACCGCTTATTTTACATAAAGCATGAAATATAGCACACAATAACTTTGATACAAGATAGTTGTGAAGATAATTCTAGCTAGTACACAAGTCGTTCAGCAAAGGCAATAAAGACACGTAATTCATACGTCCAGAAACAAGTCATGCATTCTGGTTTTACTAGGACTACTTCCCATCCTTGGTCTTGTGGAACATAACCGTTATGGCAGTTGATAAGACAGCGTGTTGTAATGTCGTCAAAGGGACGAGGGTTACGTAATGACCAACAGTCTTGTAATAACCTAAAAACCTCATTTCTTACCCCAATTACCGACTCCGTCACTTGTGGGAACGTTTTGTTTAATAGCTGTAGCCCGATGTTCTTTTTCTCACTTTGGTGAGAAGCGAACATTACTAACCCGTAAGCATAGCATGCTTCTTTATATTGCATGTTAGCCGCTTTTTCTAAATCATGAATGAAACGCCCCGTCCTAATCCATCCGGACGAAGTCCACATCGATTATAAACGATTCATAATAGTTGGTTACATCGTGAGGTACTTGACCTCTATATGATACATTTTACAAACATTGCATTTTATTACATCGCGAGGTACTTGACCTCTATATGATACATTTTACAAACATTGCATTCGTTTTTGAAAAGACAAACTTTCATTTCATTTAAAGTTGATGACATGCATACCATTTCATAATACATCCAACTATACTTGACTTAATAATAATCTTGATGAACTCAATTACTCGAATGCAACGTCTTTTGAAATATGTCATGAATGAATCCAAGTAATATCTCTAAAATGAGCAAATGCACAGCGGAAGATTTCTTTCGTACCTGAGAATAAACATACTTTAAAGTGTCAACCAAAAGGTTGGTGAGTTCATTAGTTTATCATAACAATCATTTCGATATTTTAATAGACCACAAGATTTCATATTTCAGTTCTCATAAATATACGTCCCATGCATAGAGACAAAAATATCATTCATATGGATTGAACACCTGGTAACCGACATTCACAAGATGCATTTAAGAATATCCCCATCATTCCGGGATCCTTCTTCGGACATGATATAAATTCCGAAGTACTAAAGCATCCGGTACTTTGGATGGGGCTTGTTGGGCCCGATAGATCTATCTTTAGAGTTCGCGTCAATTAGGGTGTCTGTTCCCTAATTCTTAGATTACCAGACTTAATAAAAAGGGGTATATTCGATTTTGATCATTCAACCATATAATGCAGTTTCAATTACTTGTGTCTATTTCGTAAAACAGTTATAAAACATTTCGCATGTATTCTCAGTCCCAAAAATATAAAGAGTAAAAGGGCAAATGAAACTCACCTAATGTATTTTGTAGTAAAAATACATATGACTATATTGAACAACTGAACAATGCAGGGGTGACCTCGGATTCACGAACCTATATCATTTATGTATATATTAACACACATACATATAATCAAATAAATTCATATATTATATCTTAAATTATATATCTTATATATTTAATTTGTACATATTTAAAATAGTTGATATTTATATAGTTTAATATTATATTTAAAATCCATAAATTGTTATATGTAAATATTTATATAAATAATCTTTATATATATAAAATTTTATGTAATATTATGGTGGTTGGAATATATATACACTTATATATATAATAAATATTTATTTGTTACAATAATATTGTTAAATGCAAAAGTAGTACTCATAACAATAATGTTAATAATAATAATAATAATAATAATAATAATAATAATAATAATAATAATAATAATAATAATAATAATAATAATAATAATAATAATTATAATTATAATAATAATAATAATAATAATAATAATAATAATAATAATATTATTATTATTATTATTATTAATGATAATGATAATAATACTACTAATACTAATAATTATAAAAATAATGATTTTACTAATAATAATATTACTTAACATTCATGATAAAAATAATAATAATGATAAGTAAGTAAATAAATAACTACCTCAAAGAAGTGGTCCTAAAAAAATTGCCCAAGTCCGGGTTTGAACCTGCGATGTCCCGCTAACCCAATAACATCCTAAACCATTATCATTATCAATATTGTGAACATCATCATCTTTACATCGTTATGTCATCTTCATGATTCCTATCATCATCATGTCAATCATGTTATCCGAATCACCACAACATTGTCCGTATCATCATAAGATCATCATTTATATTTTCATTTAATACATCATCAACTTAACATGTATTAATATTATAATACTTCTCGGCCCAATTATAAATCAATTCACGGCCCACAATAAAACTAATTTTCGGCCCACTCAAGGAAACTAGAGTCCAGCCCAACAAACAATTTAATCAAGGCCATTTAATAAGTCAGCGGGAGCCCAAGTAAAAATCAAATTCGATGTTCATTGTTTTCCCGTATTTGTTTTGATCCAACACAACAACTATCATCAAATCAATAACATAAATTCATAATTATAATCATAATCATAATCCATGATCATAATCATATTCGTCATAACCAACCCTATAAACTAGCCCTCCATTTTGGCCCAACGAGTGACATGTGGGCTTTGGCAGAATGGAAAAACAAGAAAACTGGTGTAGCAGTTCAACAGAACAGAAGTCTCGGCCCAATAAGAAAGGAAGTCTCGGCCCAGGTAGTTGTCAGCCCACTAACAACTCATTAACAGCCCAACAATCAAAATTGTATGTCGATAAAGTAATGAGGATGTTCGTGTGTTTTAGGATCCAAGAAAAACAAACAAAACATTTCTATCCTGACCCCTCCAATGGTTATTTTAATCATGCAACAACAATCAATCAATTTATTCGTTTTCTTTTTAAACTAGTGGGTTATTCTTTTACAGCTCACATGCCATCATCGACTTTCATTATCACATATCATCCTTCGTAAAAATAAAATTTAATAGAATAGAAACAGGTACAAAATAGGAGCAATATCGGTTTTGTGTTGGTGACTGTGTAAGCAGGAAGAACCGAAGAGGTGTAGCAACAAGTTACCTTGGTTTTGATCAGACAAGTAGCAACAATGGTTTTCATCTAATCTAGTCTCATCATCATTCATCTTTTCGCTGCACTGAACCGGAATAGCACACTGCTGCAGTAGCAACAACGAAGAAGAATGAAAAGAAGAAAAATAAATAAATAAATAAAGGTGTTCGGTTGTGGTGTTTGGGTAGCTGTGGAGTTCGAATAAATCAGGAAAAAAACAGTAGATAGGTTGCAGTAATATAGCAGTGGTTTGTGACAGTTTTATGGTGGTTGTGTTAGTGTTCTGCACCGGGACAGGAATAGTAAGAAAAACAGCTGCAGTTTGAATAATAATTATTATGATTTTTTGTGGGTTTTGAGTATAAGTGATAATCGAAGGGAATGGTTAAACGAGTCGTTCTTGGTCAGAGTATTACATCAATGATATCAAGCAAAAGGTGGCGTTTGTATGTGATGGAAGAGGGTGGCGGTGGTGAAGTTTGGAGGGTGATGGTGGATAGCTGTCGAAAAAAAAAAGGGAAGGAGAAAGATGATAATATCTTGGATGTGTTTTCCCTCTATATGTATATGTGTATATCATATATAGAGATAATAGAGACTACATACATGAAATATGTGATGGTCAGTGGGAACAAAACAAAAAGAAAACAATGAGCACTAGTAGAAAGTTTCCTCAAGTTGTTTAATGATTGAGTCTATCATGTTTATATAATATAAATATAAACATTTATATATAAAAATCATAACATAAAGTAAACGTGTTTTCTATTAGTCGTTGTACATATATGTATATCCACAATTAGTGGAATATGATTAGATATTGTATGACATTGAGTGAAAAGCAAAGATAGTAATATAGGATCTTTTTATGTGGTGTAGATATGTTGAGGGGAATGGGGTCATATGACCCTAATGAAATACTACATATAATACTAGTTTTTATATATTCCATTCCTAATATATTTGCAGCGCTAGCTCATTGGGTTTTAAATTAATATTTCAAGTTATACACCTAGGTTTAAATATTTGTCATACATATTCTTTAATTCTAGTTGTCTATAATTTTATCAAATGAATTATACTCATTGATCTTAATAAATGTTGTTATGTTTATGTTAGAAGGTAACTTTTTATGCTTCCACATAATCCTAGTCTTTCGATTAAAATTTTGTATCTTGATATATTTTGTTAAAATATTGTGACAACAATCAATATAAATCCTAGCTCCTAAATATATTTTTTTTAATAAGCCTAAAATTTATATAACTCATTTTTGGATCACCGTTTATTTTAAAATTACCTAAGTTTGAATTTAACTTGTTTAATATCAATCGGAACATTCAGCGAGTATTACAATCATTTGATATTTATTTTTAATATACTTTATTTATATATATAGATATATTTTAAATAATAATTATTATAGTATCCTATTTTTATTTTATTAATTTTAATAACAACAACATATAATACTTCAAATTATATTTCGAATTATTATTTATATATTCATACACACATATCTATTTATAATTAATTGTTCGTGAATCGTCGGGATTGGTCAACGGTCAAATGCATTTATGAAAAATAGTTCTAACATTTTGAGACTCGGTTTAATAGACTCTGCTTATCGTGTCAAAATCATAGTAAGATTAAGTTTAAATTTGGTCGGAAATTCCCGGGTCATCACAGTACCTACCCGTTAAAGAAATTTCGTCCCGAAATTTGAGTGAGGTTGTCATGGCTAACAATAAGAATGTTTTCGTGACGAATATGAGTTGATAAATAGAGTTTTATCATTATTGAGTAATATAGATAAAACGATTTGATTATGTAAAGCGTACGAGTGAAGCTATCACAAAAGAGTGAAATGAATAAATGGAGTTTCGTTTTAACTTTTGACGTTGCCTTGGTTAAATTCCTGAATTCAAGGGATTTAAAAGAAATCTTGGAAATCGATAAGATCTGATTTTTCGGCGAATAAAAAGATTAAGATCTCTCTAATTAAATACGGTGATCTGCTTTGATTACTCTGTCTGATATTTCCATTATAAATTAAACTCTTCCGTTCCATTATTCTCACCATTCTTATACTTTCCTTCTTGTTTAATACATCCAAAAGATTATAATAATGCTTAATCCGGTTCTAATCCTTGTTCTTATTCTGACTATCATACTGATCATTCTTCTTTTCCAACTTTCACCAGAAGAATCTGTTTATTTCTACTATGCTCTAGGGATTATTGTAGTTATAATCCTCCCGTGTCTTTATATTGCTTTACGCACTGATATCCACAGTTTGTAATTTCGGTGTTGTTGTTGGGCTTTATATTCTCCCTTATTTTTCGGAGTCCCCACTTTGGTCTTCTATAATCATTGTCATTCACAATTAATGTTCTCTCTTATTTGCTATGATTTATACTCTCATTTCTATGTCGGAGCTTCATTCTTTCGTTTCAACTTCTTGCGATTAAGCACCGCATATAATGGTCCAGAATTCGTAAATATGAATTTCAGAATGATCATAGTTAATGTTTTAAGAAGGAAATTGTAATAGTACGATCTTGATTTGTCAAATTACTAGAATATCACGGAAAAGAGAGAACTATCAAGAAAAATATTTTCTTGATATGTTTATAGATTAGACTGAATGTAAGAGTCGTGTAACATGGCACATGATGACATTATGATCTGTGAATCATCACGTTCCATTTAGAAACTCAGCATGACTTACTGTAATATAATCACGTTGATCAAGTGTCATTATATTATACTAACTCATGCATCAGTTCCCAACATTACTTCAATAACATTCATATTTTAAGCTCGAAGGTTTACAGAATATAGAAACTAACAGTTTCTATATGATGTAACACTGATAGCACTAAGAGATTATTAATTTCATATAAGAATAGTTATGAAAATATCTTCAGAAATATGGAGGATATTTGTAATGAAAGATACGATAATATCTTTGAATATCTAAGATCAGAGGATGATGGAAACTATTGTCCGCAAGGGTATAGAGTAAGGAGCAAGATATTCGCTAAAGACTTTAGCAGGAATTGAATCATTTGGATTCGTTGAAGTCAAACTTATTCTTTGTGATTTGTCCACGGCTTTCTTCCTAGTTTCGCATAATCTGCTTTTCGGTACTAAATTTTTCTATTGAATGTTTCCAATATAATGATACACAGGTAGCACGAGGAGGTATATAATTTTGGATGAGAATATTTATGAAAATATCCTCAGAAATATCGAAGATATTGATGATGATATTTTGGAATTTCTAAGTTCGATGTTTGATGGAGAAAGATTTTTCCGCAAGATTTTAACCTGACATCGGAGCAATATATTCTCTAAAGATTTCAACGGATCCAGAATTACCTGAATCCTTTGAATATAGGGTTAGGTCCTTGTATTTTCCTTGGTCTCCTTCATGGGTAGCTCAATCTGTTTTTCAACACCCAATTTTTCTATCGAGCGTTCCTAACACTCCTTTCTTTATCATCAAACTTTTGGTCGTTTAGACCATCTACCATTTTTCTGTTTCCTCTGCATTTAATACTATGATATCTGAATCATCGATTATTAATCCGAGGTGGCTTCAGGAAAATTGTGTTTTTAGATGATTAAACGCTGATGGTAATATGGTGGAATATGAAAGGTTCTCTGGTAACAATAAAAGAGCACGCGTATATATCAACGTTATAATAAGGTTGTTTCGTACGAAAAGTCGAAGTTGACTTGTTGAAGCTGTGACAAATTTGGCTAATTTTGAAAAGGAGTTGTAAAATTATTTTGGGTAATAACAACGCCAAAGGAGCTAGCACAGATACGTGTTAAACGTTTACTCAGTTTTCGAGAGTTTTCAGATGCATAACAATATGCATCAGTTTTTTTTTTCTTTTTCTTCCGTAGATGAAGTGCGGTTGGTTCATCCTCCCGATTGAGGTGTTTTCAAGAATCATGAAAGGTTTGATCGCAAATTAGAATCGTCAAGATACAAATGAAGTTTAAGATGAAATCAAGTGGCAGACTTGAAGAATTGTTTAGTTTCATATGTTATAATCAATATTTTAATTCATTTTAATTGTCCAATGTTCTTAGTCCACAATCGATAGTCCACAGTAACAGTCCAATAGTTCAATAGCTCCACCAAAACTAGTATATTTTAAGGAAATAGTCATATAGTAACAGTTAGCTAGGAACTGTTAACATAATTTTAAAGTTTTACGTAGTTAATGTAGTGACCCGAACTTTTCCATGTTTATATATATTAATTGGGATTGATATTTACATGATTAAATGTTTCCAACATGTTAAGCAATCAAACTTGTTAAGACTTGATTAATTGAAATATGTTTCATATAGACAATTGACCACCCAAGTTGACCGGTGATTCACGAACGTTAAAACTTGTAAAAACTATATGATGACATATATATGGATATATATATATATATAGTTAACATGATACTATGATAAGTAAACATATCATTAAGTATATTAACAATGAACTACATATGTAAAAACAAGACTACTAACTTAATGATTTTTAAACGAGACATATATGTAACGATTATCGTTGTAAAGACATTTAATGTATATATATCATATTAAGAGATATTCATACATGATAATATCATGATAATATAATAATTTAAAATCTCATTTGATATTATAAACATTGGGTTAACAACATTTAACAGTAAAGGTTTCAAAACAACACTTACATGTAACGACTAACGATGACTTAACGACTCAGTTAAAATGTATATACATGCAGTGTTTTAATATGTATTTATACACTTTTGAAAGACTTCAATACACTTATCAAAATACTTCTACTTAACAAAAATGCTTACAATTACATCCTCGTTCAGTTTCATCAACAATTCTACTCGTATGCACCCGTATTCGTACTCGTACAATACACAGCTTTTAGATGTATGTACTATTAGTATATACACTCTAATGATCAGCTCTTAGCAGCCCATGTGAGTCACCTAACACATGTGGGAACCATCATTTGGCAACTAGCATGAAATATCTCATAAAATTACAAAAATATGAGTAATCATTCATGACTTATTTACATGAAAACAAAATTACATATCCTTTATATCTAATCCATACACCAACGACCAAAAACACCTACAAACACTTTCATTCTTCAATTTTCTTCATCTAATTGATCTCTCTCAAGTTCTATCTTCAAGTTCTAAGTGTTCTTCATATATTTTACAAGTTCTAGTTACATAAAATCAAGAATACTTTCAAGTTTGCTAGCTCACTTTCAATCTTGTAAGGTGATCATCCAACCTCAAGAAATCTTTGTTTCTTACAGTAGGTTATCATTCTAATATAAGGTAATAATCATATTCAAACTTTGGTTCAATTTCTATAACTATAACAATCTTATTTCAGGTGATGATCTTACTTGAACTTGTTTTCGTGTCATGATTCTGCTTCAAGAACTTCGAGCCATCCAAGGATCCGTTGAAGCTAGATCCATTTTTCTCTTTTCCAGTAGGTTTATCCAAGGAACTTAAGGTAGTAATGATGTTCATAACATCATTCGATTCATACATATAAAGCTATCTTATTCGAAGGTTTAAACTTGTAATCACTAGAACATAGTTTAGTTAATTCTAAACTTGTTCGCAAACAAAAGTTAATCCTTCTAACTTTACTTTTAAAATCAACTAAACACATGTTCTATATCTATATGATATGCTAACTTAATGATTTAAAACCTGGAAACACGAAAAACACCGTAAAACCGGATTTACGCCGTCGTAGTAACACCGCGGGCTGTTTTGGGTTAGTTAATTAAAAACTATGATAAACTTTGATTTAAAAGTTGTTATTCTGAGAAAATAATTTTTATTATGAACATGAAACTATATCCAAAAATTATGGTTAAACTCAAAGTGGAAGTATGTTTTCTAAAATGGTCATCTAGACGTCGTTCTTTCGACTAAAATGACAACCTTTACAAAAACGACTTGTAACTTATTTTTCTGACTATAAACCTATACATTTTCTGTTTAGATTCATAAAATAGAGTTCAATATGAAACCATAGCAATTTGATTCACTCAAAACGGATTTAAAATGAAGAAGTTATGGGTAAAACAAGATTGGATAATTTTTCTCATTTTAGCTACGTGAAAATTGGTAACAAATCTATTCCAACCATAACTTAATCAACTTGTATTGTATATTATGTAATCTTGAGATACCATAGACACGTATACAATGTTTCGACCTATCATGTCGACACATCTATATATATTTTGGAACAACCATAGACACTCTATATGTGAATGTTGGAGTTAGCTATACAGGGTTGAGGTTGATTCCAAAACATATATAGTTTGAGTTGTGATCAATACTGAGATACGTATACACTGGGTCGTGGATTGATTCAAGATAATATTTATTGATTTATTTCTGTACATCTAATTGTGGACAACTAGTTGTAGGTTACTAACGAGGACAGCTGACTTAATAAACTTAAAACATCAAAATATATTAAACGTGTTGTAAATATATTTTGAACATACTTTGATATATATGTATATATTGTTATAGGTTCGTGAATCAACCAGTGGCCAAGTCTTACTTCCCGACGAAGTAAAAATCTGTGAAAGTGAGTTATAGTCCCACTTTTAAAATCTAATATTTTTGGGATGAGAATACATGCAGGTTTTATAAATGATTTACAAAATAGACACAAGTACGTGAAACTACATTCTATGGTTGAATTATCGAAATCGAATATGCCCCTTTTTATTAAGTCTGGTAATCTAAGAATTAGGGAACAGACACCCTAATTGACGCGAATCCTAAAGATAGATCTATTGGGCTTAACAAACCCCATCCAAAGTACCGGATGCTTTAGTACTTCGAAATTTATATCATATCCGAAGGGTGTCCCGGAATGATGGGGATATTCTTATATATGCATCTTGTTAATGTCGGTTACCAGGTGTTCACCATATGAATGATTTTTATCTCTATGTATGGGATGTGTATTGAAATATGAAATCTTGTGGTCTATTATTATGATTTGATATATATAGGTTAAACCTATAACTCACCAACATTTTTGTTGACGTTTTAAGCATGTTTATTCTCAGGTGATTATTAAGAGCTTCCGCTGTCGCATACTTAAATAAGGACAAGATTTGGAGTCCATGCTTGTATGATATTGTGTAAAAACTGCATTCAAGAAACTTATTTTGTTGTAACATATTTGTATTGTAAACCATTATGTAATGGTCGTGTGTAAACAGGATATTTTAGATTATCATTATTTGATAATCTACGTAAAGCTTTTTAAACCTTTATTGATGAAATAAAGGTTATGGTTTGTTTTAAAATGAATGCAGTCTTTGAAAAACGTCTCATATAGAGGTCAAAACCTCGCAACGAAATCAATTAATATGGAACGTTTTTAATCAATAAGAACGGGACATTTCAGTTGGTATCCGAGCGTTGGTCTTAGAGAACCAGAAAATTTGCATTAGTGTGTCTTATCGAGTTTGTTAGGATGCATTAGTGAGTCTGGACTTCGACCGTGTTTTCTTTAAAAATGATTGCTTAACATTTTTGTTGGAAACTATATATTTTTAACATATGAATATTATGTGATATATTAATCTCTTAACGTGTTTGATATTATATGATAGATGTCTACCTCTAGAACAAGTCCCATTGACTCACCTAATAATAATGAAGAGTCAAATGTAAATTGGAATGATTTGTGGACTGATTCACAAGTTCCCGAAGAGGAACCGGAAGAAGAGTCAGAACCGGAAGAAGAATCGGAACCGGAAGAAGAATCGGAACCGGAAGAAGAAATAGAACCGGTGGGGGAAATAATAAAACGGTTAAGTAAAAGAGAATCCTCAACCAACCGACCAAGGTTAATTATGGTCAATGGTGTTTCCGCCAAGGAAGAAAAATATTGGGAGAATTACCAATTCTCTGATGAATCGGATTCCGACGAGAATTCCGATGATGTTATAGAAATTACCCCAACTGAATTTAAAAAGGCAAAAGAAAATAATAAGGGAAAGGGCATAAAAATAGAGAAATCTAATTCCAACCCCGATGAACTTTATATGTATCGTCAACCCCCGAAGTCCTTAAGTTGTAACAATGACCCGGGAACCTCTAAAACACCAGGTTTTTCTAAACCAATGTGGACAACGACGGCTCGTATTAGGGGAACATCATATATCCCTAGAAACTTGGCAAAACGAACCAAAACCGAACAAGAAGAAACGAGCGAGTCGGAATAAGATAGTTGTATTCGTGTGGTGTAATATATGTAATATAGTGTGCTTATGCTTTATGATATATGTAAAAATTGCTTGTATTAATAAGTATTTTTTTTTTTATGAATCTAACTCTTGTCTATTTTACAGTATAAAAACACAAAATGGATAGACAACTCAATATTTTAAGAGACCTACCCGGAGACATGATTGATGAAATCTTGTCTAGAGTCGGTCAGAATTCTTCGGCACAACTATTTAAGGCGAGATCAGTTTGTAAGACATTCGAAGAACGTTCCAAGAATGCCTTGGTTTATAAAAGGCTTTCGTTCGAAAGATGGGGGATATCACATTGGGAAATCCATAAGTTACGATGTGTTTACTTTGACGCATATATTGCGGGGAACCCAAATGCTATTTTACGCAATGGGTTAAGAAATTATTTTGACTCAATATATCCGAATATTGGACTTCGTGATTTAGAAAAAGCGGCTAACATGCAACATAAAGAAGCATGTTATGCTTACGGATTAGTAATGTTCGCTTCTCACCAAAGTGAGAACAAGAACATCGGGCTACAACTATTAAACAAAACGTTCCCACAAGTGACGGAGTCGGTAATTGGGGTAAGAAATGAGATTTTTAGATTGTTACGGGACTGTTGGACATTACGTAACCCTCGTCCCTTTGACGACGTTACAACACGCTGTCTTATCAACGGCCATAACGGTTATGTTCCACAAGACCAAGGATGGGAAGTAGTCCTAGTAAAACCAGAATGCATGACTTGTTTCTGGACGTATGAATTACGTGTCTTTATTGCCTTTGCTGAACGACTTGTGTACTAGCTAGAATTATCTTCACAACCATCTTGTATCAAATTTATTGTGTGCTATATTTCATGCTATATGTAAAATAAGCAGTATTGTAAGTTTGTAAAATATTGTGTAAAAGTTTGAACGCGAAATATTATTATAATCAGTTTTTCATATAGAATTGTAGTAGTTGAATTGTATATTAGCTACTAAGTATGAACTTAACGGGTAGGTACTACCCGAATTTAAACTTATAAAACGCTAATATGAAGAAAAAGCTTTTATAAATGAGTTCATATTATGCTACGAAATACTATTAACTACTCTTAATATTCTGTATGATTAACTTGTTCCATTTGACTATTTTGAAGGAAATGGCACCGACTACTCGACACACAGTGAATATGAATGAAGAGGAATTCCGTACTTTTCTAGCTTCAAACATAGCCGCAGTACAGGCTGCGCTACATACCAACAATAACCTTGGATCTAGCAGTATAGGAAATTGTGTAGGATGAACCTATAAAGAATTCACTGCCTGCAAACCTTTGGAATTTGATGGAACCGAAGGACCGATCGGATTGAAACGGTGGACCGAGAAGGTCGAATCGGTGTTTGCCATAAGTAAGTGTACTGAAGAGGACAAAGTAAAGTACGCTACGCATACCTTCACAGGTTCTGCGTTAACATGGTGGAATACCTATCTAGAGCAAGTGGGACAAGACGATGCGTACGCACTACCGTGGTCAGCATTCAAGCACTTGATGAACGAGAAGTACCGTCCCAGAACCGAGGTCAATAAGCTCAAGACAGAACTTAGAGGGTTATGAACCCAAGGATTTGATATTACCACGTACGAAAGACGATTCACAGAATTATGCCTATTGTGTCCGGGAGCATTCGAAGATGAGGAAGAGAAGATCGACGCGTTTGTGAAAGGATTACCGGAAAGAATCCAAGAAGATATAAGTTCACACGAGCCCGCCTCCATACAACAGGCATGTAGAATGGCTCACAAACTAGTGAACTAGATTGAAGAAAGAATTAAAGAACAGACTGCTGAAGAGGCCAATGTGAAGCAAGTCAAAAGAAAGTGGGAGGAAAACGGTGATAAGAATCACCAATACAACAACAACAGCAATTACAACAATAATCGCAACAATTATCCCAACAATCGCAACATCAATCGCAACTACAACAAACGGCCCAACAACAACAACAACAACAACAACAACAACAACAACTACAACAATCATCCCAACAACAATAATAACCGCAACAACAACAACAATCAGAAGCAGCTATGCCAAAGGTGTGAAAAGAATCACTCGGGGTTCTGCACCAAATTTTGCAACAAGTGTAAAAGAAATGGTCATAGCGCGGCGAAGTGTGAGGTCTACGGACCAGGGGTTAATAGAACGAAAGGAACAAATGGTGTCGGAACGAGTAATAGCGGAGCAAGTAGTGTCGGAGCAAGTTATGCCAATGTAGTTTGTTATAAATGTGGAAAACCGGGCCACATTATTAGAAATTGCCCGAACCAGGAGAACACGAATGGACAAGGCCGTGGAAGAGTTTTCAATATTAATGCGGCAGAGGCACAGGAAGACCCGGAGCTTGTTACGGGTACGTTTCTTATTGACAATAAATATGCTTACGTTTTATTTGATTCGGGTGCGGATAGAAGCTATATGAGTAGAGATTTTTGTGCTAAATTAAGTTGTCCATTGACGCCTTTGGATAGTAAATTTTTACTCGAATTAGCAAATGGTAAATTAATTTCAGCAGATAATATATGTCGGAATCGAGAAATTAAACTGGTTAGCGAAACATTTAAGATTGATTTGATACCAGTAGAGTTAGGGAGTTTTGATGTAATAATCGGTATGGACTGGTTGAAAGAAGTGAAAGCAGAGATCGTTTGTTACAAAAATGCAATTCGCATTATACGAGAAAAAGGAAAACCCTTAATGGTGTACGGAGAAAGGGGCAACACGAAGCTACATCTTATTAGTAATTTGAAGGCACAAAAACTAATAAGAAAAGGTTGCTATGCTGTTCTAGCACACGTCGAGAAAGTACAAACTGAAGAAAAGAGCATCAATGATGTTCCCATTGCAAAAGAATTTCCCGATGTATTTCCGAAAGAGTTACCGGGATTACCCCCACAACGATCCGTTGAATTTCAAATAGATCTTGTACCAGGAGCTGCACCAATAGCTCGTGCTCCTTACAGACTCGCACCCAGCGAGATGAAAGAACTGCAAAGCCAATTACAAGAACTTTTAGAGCGTGGTTTCATTCGACCAAGCACATCACCGTGGGGAGCTCCTGTTTTGTTTGTCAAGAAGAAAGATGGTACATTCAGGTTGTGTATCGACTACCGAGAGTTGAACAAACTTACCATCAAGAACCGCTACCCACTACCGAGAATCGACGACTTATTTGATCAACTACAAGGCTCGTCTGTTTATTCAAAGATTGACTTACGTTCCGGGTATCATCAAAAAAATTGGTGAAAGAAGATGATATTCCAAAGACTGCTTTCAGAACACGTTATGGTCATTACGAGTTTATGGTCATGCCGTTTGGTTTAACTAATGCACCAGCTGTGTTCATGGACCTTATGAACCGAGTGTGTGGACCATACCTTGACAAGTTTGTCATTGTTTTCATTGATGACATACTTATTTACTCAAAGAATGACCAAGAACTCGGTGAACATTTGAGAAAGGTGTTAGAAGTATTGAGGAAGGAAGAATTGTACGCTGAGTTTTCAAAGTGTGCATTTTGGTTGGAAGAAGTTCAATTCCTCGGTCACATAGTGAACAAAGAAGGTATTAAGGTGGATCCGGCAAAGATAGAAACTGTTGAAAAGTGGGAAACCCCGAAAACTCCGAAACACATACGCCAGTTTTTAGGACTAGCTGATTACTACAGAAGGTTCATCCAAGACTTTTCCAGAATAGCAAAACCCTTGACTGCATTAACGCATAAAGGGAAGAAATTTGAATGGAATGATGAACAAGAGAAAGCGTTTCAGTTATTGAAGAAAAAGCTAACTACGGCACCTATATTGTCATTGCCTGAAGGAAATGATGATTTTGTGATTTATTGTGATGCATCAAAGCAAGGTCTCGGTTGTGTATTAATGCAACGAACGAAGGTGATTGCTTATGCGTCTAGACAATTGAAGATTCACGAACAAAATTATACGACGCATGATTTGGAATTAGGCGCGGTTGTTTTTGCATTAAAGACTTGGAGGCACTACTTATATGGGGTCAAAAGTATTATATATACCGACCACAAAAGTCTTCAACACGTATTTAATCAGAAACAACTGAATATGAGGCAGCGTAGGTGGATTGAATTATTGAATGATTACGACTTTGAGATTCGTTACCACCCGGGGAAGGCAAATGTGGTAGCCGATGCCTTGAGCAGGAAGGACAGAGAACCCATTCGAGTAAAATCTATGAATATAATGATTCATAATAACCTTACTACTCAAATAAAGGAGGCGCAACAAGGAGTTTTAAAAGAGAGAAATTTAAAGGATGAAATACCCAAAGGATCGGAGAAGCATCTTAATATTCGGGAAGACGGAACCCGGTATAGGGCTGAAAGGATTTGGGTACCAAAATTTGGAGATATGAGAGAAATGGTACTTAGAGAAGCTCATAAAACCAGATACTCAATACATCCTGGAACAGGGAAGATGTACAAGGATCTCAAGAAACATTTTTGGTGGCCGGGTATGAAAGCCGATGTTGCTAAATACGTAGGAGAATGTTTGACGTGTTCTAAGGTCAAAGCTGAGCATCAGAAACCATCAGGTCTACTTCAACAACCCAAAATCCCGGAATGGAAATGGGAAAACATTACCATGGATTTCATCACTAAATTGCCAAGGACTGCAAGTGGTTTTGATACTATTTGGGTAATAGTTGATCGTCTCACCAAATCCGCACACTTCCTACCAATAAGAGAAGATGACAAGATGGAGAAGTTAGCACGACTGTATTTGAAGGAAGTCGTCTCCAGACATGGAATACCAATCTCTATTATCTCTGATAGGGATGGCAGATTTATTTCAAGATTCTGGCAGACATTACAGCAAGCATTAGGAACTCGTCTAGACATGAGTACTGCCTATCATCCACAAACTGATGGGCAGAGCGAAAGGATGATACAAACGCTTGAAGACATGCTACGAGCATGTGTTATTGATTTCGGAAACAGTTGGGATCGACATCTACCGTTAGCAGAATTTTCCTACAACAACAGCTACCATTCAAGCATTGAGATGGCGCCGTTTGAAGCACTTTATGGTAGAAAGTGCAGGTCTCCGATTTGTTGGAGTGAAGTGGGGGATAGACAGATTACGGGTCCGGAGATTATACAAGAAACTACCGAGAAGATCATCCAAATTCAACAACGGTTGAAAATCGCCCAAAGTCGACAAAAGAGCTACGCTGACATTAAAAGAAAAGATATAGAATTTGAAATTGGAGAGATGGTCATGCTTAAAGTTTCACCTTGGAAAGGCGTTGTTCGATTTGGTAAACGAGGGAAATTAAATCCAAGGTATATTGGACCATTCAAGATTATTGATCGTGTCGGACCAGTAGCTTACCGACTTGAGTTACCTCAACAACTCGCGACTGTACATAACACTTTCCACGTCTCGAATTTGAAGAAATGTTTTGCTAAAGAAGATCTCACTATTCCGTTAGATGAAATCCAAATCAACGAAAAACTTCAATTCATCGAAGAACCCGTCGAAATAATGGATCGTGAGGTTAAAAGACTTAAGCAAAACAAGATACCAATTGTTAAGGTTCGATGGAATGCTCGTAGAGGACCTGAGTTCACCTGGGAGCATGAAGATCAGATGAAGAAGAAATACCCGCATCTATTTCCAGAAGATTCGTCAACACCTTCAACAGCTTAAAATTTCGGGACGAAATTTATTTAACGGGTAGGTACTGTAGTGACCCGAACTTTTCCATGTTTATATATATTAATTGGGATTGATATTTACATGATTAAATGTTTCCAACATGTTAAGCAATCAAACTTGTTAAGACTTGATTAATTGAAATATGTTTCATATAGACAATTGACCACCCAAGTTGACAGGTGATTCACGAACGTTAAAACTTGTAAAAACTATATGATGACATATATATGGATATATATATATAGTTAACATGATACTATGATAAGTAAACATATCATTAAGTATATTAACAATGAACTACATATGTAAAAACAAGACTACTAACTTAATGATTTTTAAACGAGACATATATGTAACGATTATCGTTGTAAAGACATTTAATGTATATATATCATATTAAGAGATATTCATACATGATAATATCATGATAATATAATAATTTAAAATCTCATTTGATATTATAAACATTGGGTTAACAACATTTAACAAGATCGTTAACCTAAAGGTTTCAAAACAACACTTACATGTAACGACTAACGATGACTTAACGACTCAGTTAAAATGTATATACATGCAGTGTTTTAATATGTATTTATACACTTTTGAAAGACTTCAATACACTTATCAAAATACTTCTACTTAACAAAAATTCTTACAATTACATCCTCGTTCAGTTTCATCAACAATTCTACTCGTATGCACCCGTATTCGTACTCGTACAATACACAGCTTTTAGATGTATGTACTATTGGTATATACACTCCAATGATCAGCTCTTAGCAGCCCATGTGAGTCACCTAACACATGTGGGAACCATCATTTGGCAACTAGCATGAAATATCTCATAAAATTACAAAAATATGAGTAATCATTCATGACTTATTTACATGAAAACAAAATTACATATCCTTTATATCTGATCCATACACCAACGACCAAAAACACCTACAAACACTTTCATTCTTCCATTTTCTTCATCTAATTGATCTCTCTCAAGTTCTATCTTCAAGTTCTAAGTGTTCTTCATATATTTTACAAGTTCTAGTTACATAAAATCAAGAATGCTTTCAAGTTTGCTAGCTCACTTCCAATCTTGTAAGGTGATCATCCAACCTCAAGAAATCTTTGTTTCTTACAGTAGGTTATCATTCTAATACAAGGTAATAATCATATTCAAACTTTGGTTCAATTTCTATAACTATAACAATCTTATTTCAAGTGATGATCATACTTGAACTTGTTTTCGTGTCATGATTCTGCTTCAAGAACTTCGAGCCATCCAAGGATCCGTTGAAGCTAGATCCATTTTTCTCTTTTCCAGTAGGTTTATCCAAGGAACTTAAGGTAGTAATGATGTTCATAACATCATTCGATTCATACATATAAAGCTATCTTATTCGAAGGTTTAAACTTGTAATCACTAGAACATAGTTTAGTTAATTCTAAACTTGTTCGCAAACAAAAGTTAATCCTTCTAACTTGACTTTTAAAATCAACTAAACACATGTTCTATATCTATATGATATGCTAACTTAATGATTTAAAACCTGGAAACACGAAAAACACCGTAAAACCGGATTTACGCCGTCGTAGTAACACCGCGGGCTGTTTTGGGTTAGTTAATTAAAAACTATGATAAACTTTGATTTAAAAGTTGTTATTCTGAGAAAATGATTTTTATTATGAACATGAAACTATATCCAAAAATTATGGTTAAACTCAAAGTGAAAGTATGTTTTCTAAAATGGTCATCTAGACGTCGTTCTTTCGACTGAAATGACTACCTTTACAAAAACGACTTGTAACTTATTTTTCCGACAATAAACCTATACATTTTCTGTTTAGATTCATAAAATAGAGTTCAATATGAAACCATAGCAATTTGATTCACTCAAAACGGATTTAAAATGAAGAAGTTATGGGTAAAACAAGATTGGATAATTTTTCTCATTTTAGCTACGTGAAAATTGGTAACAAATCTATTCCAACCATAACTTAATCAACTTGTATTTTATATTATGTAATCTTGAGATACCATAGACACGTATACAATGTTTCGACCTATCATGTCGACACATCTATATATATTTTGGAACAACCATAGACACTCTATATGTGAATGTTGGAGTTAGCTATACAGGGTTGAGGTTGATTCCAAAACATATATAGTTTGAGTTGTGATCAATAATGAGATACGTATACACTGGGTCGTGGATTGATTCAAGATAATATTTATCGATTTATTTCTGTACATCTAATTGTGGACAACTAGTTGTAGGTTACTAACGAGGACAGCTGACATAATAAACTTAAAACATCAAAATATATTAAACGTGATGTAAATATATTTTGAACATACTTTGATATATATGTATATATTGTTATAGGTTCGTGAATTAACCAGTGGCCAAGTCTTACTTCCCGACGAAGTAAAAATCTGTGAAAGTGAGTTATAGTCCCACTTTTAAAATCTAATATTTTTGGGATGAGAATACATACAGGTTTTATAAATGATTTACAAAATAGACACAAGTACGTGAAACTACATTCTATGGTTGAATTATCGAAATCGAATATGCCCCTTTTTATTAAGTCTGGTAATCTAAGAATTAGGGAACAGACACCCTAATTGACGCGAATCCTAAAGATAGATCTATTGGGCTTAACAAACCACATCCAAAGTACCGGATGCTTTAGTACTTCGAAATTTATATCATATCCGAAGGGTGTCCCGGAATGATGGGGATATTCTTATATATGCATCTTGTTAATGTCGGTTACCAGGTGTTCACCATATGAATGATTTTTATCTCTATGTATGGAATGTGTATTGAAATATGAAATCTTGTGGTCTATTATTATGATTTGATATATATAGGTTAAACCTATAACTCACCAACATTTTTGTTGACGTTTTAAGCATGTTTATTCTCAGGTGATTATTAAGAGCTTCCGCTGTCGCATACTTAAATAAGGACAAGATTTGGAGTCCATGCTTGTATGATATTGTGTAAAAACTGCATTCAAGAAACTTATTTTGTTGTAACATATTTGTATTGTAAACCATTATGTAATGGTCGTGTGTAAACAGGATATTTTAGATTATCATTATTTGATAATCTACGTAAAGCTTTTTAAACCTTTATTGATGAAATAAAGGTTATGGTTTGTTTTAAAATGAATGCAGTCTTTGAAAAACGTCTCATATAGAGGTCAAAACCTCGCAACGAAATCAATTAATATGGAACGTTTTTAATCAATAAGAACGGGACATTTCAGTTAATTAATTGGCTACTAATAAATTTTATTTTGTTCATTATTTTCTTCATTATGCCACTTGTCAAATCTTGACTTGGGTTTTGATCGGCAGAAACTCGTATGTGAAATTTAATTGGAATGAAAATGGTTATTCCTTGGTGAACAGATACGTATATCTGTAAAGTAAGTAGGATAGTAAATGACTGTTGAATCAGATTCGAAGAATGTACATTGTAACTCATTAATGTGAAATCTAAATATTCCTCGGGTATTACCTACCCGTTAAAATATTTTCATCATTAATAGTTTGTACGAAAGACTTTTTAATCACAATCTTTATAAAAATATATACATATATATTATCTTCAGATGTAATCATGGATTTAATAAGTCAATATTATATTAGACTCATTTGATTTTTCGGTTCGAGCTAGAATAAGTAATCCCTAAAACTATTAGGATCCACATATTCTTCGCAGAATGTTGATGAAGTTAGGGATCAATACTTCATCGTTAATTGATGTTGGTACTCCTTGGTATCTATGGTGCGTATGATGTTGATGTTAGTGGGACAGATTGTGAAATTGAGGTTTGGGATGCGGATGTTGTTGATGGTGGTACTGTTGGTGCTGGTGATGTTGCTGAAGCTGGTACATTTTACACCATACTTTTCAAGGCTACAACTCGATTGCGAAGTTCGTTGACTTCTTCTATTATTCCGGAATGATTGTCGGTCGGAACGAGCGAATGCATAAGGTTTTGAAGTTGAGATAGTATATAATTATGGCGAGATATTCGAGTAATGAGGGTGAAAATGGTGTTTCGGATTGGTTCGCCGGTGAGTGCTACAGGTTCTTCGCTAAGAGGGCAATTTGGTTGGTGGAAAGGATCGCCGTCTTCGCGTCTCCATTGATTAAGTGGACTACGAACTCATTATATGAATTGGGGATGGATGATTGGTTGATTCATTCTGGTGACACCGTTTTCGAAGCTTAGGTGATTATCCATGTCGGAATAACTATCAGAATAGCTATCGAAATCTGAGGGACTCGAATTGGTTGAGGGATTCATCTCGTACGATCAGATGAAGGATTTTCGTTAAGAAATAGATTATAGGATGTAGATTAGTACTCTGCAATACATAATTTACATATGCATATATAATACTAAAATCCCATAAGTTACGGAAGAATCTACGGAATTTGTCAGGCAAAGTCTACAGTAACAGATATGCTAAGATATGAATTAGCAGATACGCTAAGATACGAATTTTGTCTATACACTATTCATGCAATCATTGCAGTAAGATGTGTCTAGACTAAGAATGATAAGCAGGTAATTTCCTAAGGATGATAAACAGATGATTTCAGACAGAAATTATAAGCAAACTTTTGACATGTAGACACGATCGAAGTCCAGACTCACTAATGCATCCTAACAACTATCAGTTAGACACACTAATGCAAGATCTGGTTCGCTAAGACCACCGCTCTGATACCAACTGAAATGCCCCGTCCTAATCCATCCGGACGAAGTCCACATCGATTATAAACGATTCATAATAGTTGGTTACATCGCAAAGTACTTGACCTCTATATGATACATTTTACAAACATTTCATTCGTTTTTGAAAAGACAAACTTTCATTTCATTTAAAGTTGACGACATGCATACCATTTCATAATACATCCAACTATACTTGACTTAATAATAATCTTGATGAACTCAACGACTCGAATGCAACTTCTTTTGAAATATGTCATGAATGACTCCAAGTAATATCTCTAAAATGAGCAAATGCACAGCGGAAGATTTCTTTCGTACCTGAGAATAAACATACTTTAAAGTGTCAACCAAAAGGTTGGTGAGTTCATTAGTTTATCATAACAATCATTTCGATATTTTAATAGACCACAAGATTTCATATTTCAGTTCTCATAAATATACGTCCCATGCATAGAGACAAAAATATCATTCATATGGATTGAACACCTAGTAACCGACATTCACAAGATGCATTTAAGAATATCCCCATCATTCCGGGATCCTTCTTCGGACATGATATAAATTTCGAAGTACTAAAGCATCCGGTACTTTGGATGGGGCTTGTTGGGCCCGATAGATCTATCTTTAGAGTTCGCGTCAATTAGGGTGTCTGTTCCCTAATTCTTAGATTACCAGACTTAATAAAAAGGGGTATATTCGATTTTGATCATTCAACCATATAATGCAGTTTCAATTACTTGTGTCTATTTCGTAAAACAGTTATAAAACATTTCGCATGTATTCTCAGTCCCAAAAATATAAAGAGTAAAAGGGCAAATGAAACTCACCTAATGTATTTTGTAGTAAAAATGCATATGACTATATTGAACAACTGAACAATGCAGGGGTGACCTCGAATTCACGAACCTATATCATTTATGTATATATTAACACACATACATATAATCAAATAAATTCATATATTATATCTTAAATTATATATCTTATATATTTAATTTGTACATATTTAAAATAGTTGATATTTATATAGTTTAATATTATATTTAAAATCAATAAATTGTTATATGTAAATATTTATATAAATAATCTTTATATATATAAAATTTTATGTAATATTATGGTGGTTGGAATATATATACACTTATATATATAATAAATATTTATTTGTTACAATAATATTGTTAAATGCAAATGTAGTACTCATAACAATAATGTTAATAATAATAATAATAATAATAATAATAATAATAATAATAATAATAATAATAATAATAATAATAATAATAATAATAATAATAATAATAATAATAATAATAATAATAATAATAATAATAATAATAATAATAATAATATTATTATTATTATTATTAATGATAATGATAATAATACTACAAATACTAATAATTATAAAAATAATGATTTTACTAATAATAATATTACTTAACATTCATGATAAAAATAATAATAATGATAAGTAAGTAAATAAATAACTACCTCAAAGAAGTGGTCCTAAAAAAATTGCCCAAGTCCGGGTTTGAACCCGCGATGTCCCGCTAACCCAATAACATCCTAAACCATTATCATTATCAATATTGTGAACATCATCATCTTTACATCGTTATGTCATCTTCATGATTCCTATCATCATCATGTCAATCATGTTATCCGAATCACCACAACATTGTCCGTATCATCATAAGATCATCATTTATATTTTCATTTAATACATCATCAACTTAACATGTATTAATATTATAATACTTCTCGGCCCAATTATAAATCAATTCACGGCCCACAATAAAACTAATTTTCGGCCCACTCAAGGAAACTAGAGTCCAGCCCAACAAACAATTTAATCAAGTCCATTTAATAAGTCAACGGGAGCCCAAGTAAAAATCAAATTCGATGTTCATTGTTTTCCCGTATTTGTTTTGATCCAACACAACAACTATCATCAAATCAATAACATAAATTCATAATTATAATCATAATCATAATCCATGAACATAATCATATTCGTCATAACCAACCCTATAAACTAGCCCTCCATTTTGGCCCAACGAGTGACATGTGGGCTTTGGCAGAATGGAAAAACAAGAAAACTGGTGTAGCAGTCCAACAGAACAGAAGTCTCGGCCTAATAAGAAAGGAAGTCTCGGCCCAGGTAGTTGTCAGCCCACTAACAGCTCATTAACAGCCCAACAATCAAAATTGTATGTCGATAAAGTAATGAGGATGTTCGTGTGTTTTAGGATCCAAGAAAAACAAACAAAACGTTTCTATCCTGACCCCTCCAATGGTTATTTTAATCATGCAACAACAATCAATCAATTTATTCATTTTCTTTTTAAACAAGTGGGTTATTCTTTTACAGCTCACATGCCATCATCGACTTTCATTATCACATATCATCCTTCGTGAAAATAAAATTTAATAGATTAGAAACAGGTACAAAATAGGAGCAATATCGGTTTTGTGTTGGTGACTGTGTAAGCAGGAAGAACCGAAGAGGTGTAGCAACAAGTTACCTTGGTTTTGATCAGACAAGTAGCAACAATGGTTTTCATCTAATCTCGTCTCATCATCATTCATCTTTTCGCTGCACTGAACCGAAATAGCACACTGCTGCAGCAGCAACAACGAAGAAGAAGGAAAAGAAGAAAAATAAATAAATAAATAAAGGTGTTCGGTTGTGGTGTTTGGGTAGCTGTGGAGTTCGAATAAATCAGGAAAAAAACAGTAGATAGGTTGCAGTAATATAGCAGCGGTTTGTGACAGTTTTATGGTGGTTGTGTTAGTGTTCTGCACCGGGACAGAAATAGTAAGAAAAACAGCTGCAGTTTGAATAATAATTATTATGATTTTTTGTGGGTTTTGAGTATAAGTGATAATCGAAGGGAATGGTTAAACGAGTCGTTCTTGGTCAGAGTATTACATCAACGATATCAAGCAAAAGGTGGCGTTTGTATGTGATGGAAGAGGGTGGCGGTGGTGAAGTTTGGAGGGTGATGGTGGATAGCTGTCGAAAAAAAAAAAAGGGAAGGAGAAAGATGATAATATCTTGGATGTGTTTTCCCTCTATATGTATATGTGTATATAATATATAGAGATAATAGAGACTAGATACATGAAATATGTGATGGTCAGTGGGAACAAAACAAAAAGAAAACAATGAGCACTAGTAGAAAGTTTCCTCAAATTGTTTGATGATTGAGTCTATCATGTTTATATAATATAAATATAAACATTTATATATAAAAATCATAACATAAAGTAAACGTGTTTTCTATTAGTCATTGTACATATATGTATATCCACAATTAGTGGAATATGATTAGATATTGTATGACATTGAGTGAAAAGCAAAGATAGTAATATAGGATCTTTTTATGTGGTGTAGATATGTTGAGGGGAATGGGGTCATATGACCCTAATGAAATACTACATATAATACTAGTTTTTATATATTCCATTCCTAATATATTTGCAGCGCTAGCTCATTGGGTTTTAAATTAATATTTCAAGTTATACACCTAGGTTTAAATATTTGTCATACATATTCTTTAATTCTAGTTGTCTATAATTTTATCAAATGAATTATACTCATTGATCTTAATAAATGTTGTTATGTTTATGTTAGAAGGTAACTTTTTATGCTTCCACATAATCCTAGTCTTTCGATTAAAATTTTGTATCTTGATATATTTTGTTAAAATATTGTGACAACAATCAATATAAATCCTAGCTCCTAAATATATTTTTTTTAATAAGCCTAAAATTTATATAACTCATTTTTGGATCACCGTTTATTTTAAAATTACCTAAGTTTGAATTTAACTTGTTTAATATCAATCGGAACATTCAGCGAGTATTACAATCATTTGATATTTATTTTTAATATACTTTATTTATATATATAGATATATTTTAAATAATAATTATTATAGTATCCTATTTTTATTTTATTAATTTTAATAACAACAACATATAATACTTCAAATTATATTTCGAATTATTATTTATATATTCATACACACATATCTATTTATAATTAATTGTTCGTGAATCGTCGGGATTGGTCAACGGTCAAATGCATTTATGAAAAATAGTTCTAACATTTTGAGACTCGGTTTAATAGACTCTGCTTATCGTGTCAAAATCATAGTAAGATTAAGTTTAAATTTGGTCGGAAATTCCCGGGTCATCACAATGAAGTCCTATATTCGGATACATTGAGTCAAAATAATTTCTTAACCCGTTTCGTAAAATAGCATTTGGGTTCCCCGCAATATATGCTTTAAAGTAAACACATTGTAACTTATGGGTTTCCCAATGTGATATCCCCCATCTTTCAAACGAAAGTCTCTTATAAACCAAGACATTCTTAAAACATTCTTCGAATGTCTTACAAACTGATCTCGCCTTAAATAGTTGTGCCGAGGAATTCTGACCGACTCTAGACAGGATTTCATCAATCATGTCTCCGGGTAGATCTCTTAAAATATTGGGTTGTCTATCCATTTTGTGTTTTTATACTGTAAAATAGACAAGAGTTAGATTCATAAAAAAAATACTTATTAATACAAGCAATTTTTACATATGTCATAAAGCATAAGCACACTATATTACATATACTACACCACACGAATACAACTATCTTATTCCGACTCGCTCGTTTCTTCTTCTTCAGTTTTGGTTCGTTTTGCCAAGTTTCTAGGGCTATATGATGTTCCCCTAATACGAGCTGTCATTTTCCATAACGGTTTAGAAAAACCTGGTGGTTTAGAGGTTCCCGGGTCATTGTTAAAACTTAAGGGCTTCGGGGGTTGACGATACATATAAAGTTCATCGGGGTTGGAATTAGATTTCTCTATTTTTATACCCTTTCCCTTATTATTTTCTTTTGCCTTCTTAAATTCAGTTGGGGTAATTTCTATAACATCATCGGAATTCTCGTCGGAATCCGATTCATCGGAGAATTGGTAATCCTCCCAATATTATGCTTCCTTGGCGGAAACACCATTGACCATAATTAACCTTGGTCGGTTGTTGAGGATTTGCTTTTACTTAACCGTTTTATTATTTCCCCCACCGGTTCTATTTCCTCCTCCGGTTCCTCCTCTTCCGGTTCTGATTCTTCTTCCGGTTCTGATTCTTCTTCCGGTTCTACTTCGGGAACTTGTGAATCAGTCCAATATATATTCGACTCTTCGTTACTATTAGGTGAGTCAATGGGATTTGTGCTAGAGGTAGACATCTATCACACAATATCAAACATGTTAAGAGATTAATATATCACATAATATATACATGTTAATAATATATAGTTTCCAACAAAAATGTTAAGCAATCATTTTTAAAGAAAACACGGTCGAAGTCCAGACTCACTAATGCATCCTAACAAACTCGATAAGACACACTAATGCAAATTTTCTGGTTCTCTAAGACCAACGCTCGGATACCAACTGAAATGTCCCGTTCTTATTGATTAAAAACGTTCCATATTAATTGATTTCGTTGCGAGGTTTTGACCTCTATATGAGACGTTTTTCAAAGACTGCATTCATTTTTAAAACAAACCATAACCTTTATTTCATAAATAAAGGTTTAAAAAGCTTTACGTAGATTATCAAATAATGATAATCTAAAATATCCTGTTTACACATGACCATTACATAATGGTTTACAATACAAATATGTTACATCGAAATCAGTTTCTTGAATGCAATTTTTACACAATATCATACAAACATGGACTCCAAATCTTGTCCTTATTTTAGTATGCAACAGCGGAAGCTCTTAGTATTCACCTGAGAATAAACATGCTTTAAACGTCAACAAAAATGTTGGTGAGTTATAGGTTTAACCTATATATATCAAATTGTAACAATAGACCACAAGATTTCATATTTCAATACACATCCCATACATAGAGATAAAAATCATTCATATGGTGAACACCTGGTAACCGACATTAACAAGATGCATATATAAGAATATCCCCATCATTCTGGGACACCCTTCGGATATGATATAAATTTCGAAGTACTAAAGCATCTGGTACTTTGGATGGGGTTTGTTGGGCCCAATAGATCTATCTTTAGGATTCGCGTCAATTAGGGTGTCTGTTCCCTAATTCTTAGATTACCGGACTTAATAAAAAGGGGCATATTCGATTTCGATAATTCAACCATAGAATGTAGTTTCACGTACTTGTGTCTATTTTATAAATCATTTATAAAACCTGCATGTATTCTCATCCCAAAAATATTAGATTTTAAAAGTGGGACTATAACTCACTTTCACAGATTTTTACTTCGTCGGGAAGTAAGACTTGGCCACTGGTTGATTCACGAACCTATAACAATATATACATATATATCAAAGTATGTTCAAAATATATTTACAATACTTTTAATATATTTTGATGTTTTAAGTTTATTAAGTCAGTTGTCCTCGTTAGTAACCTACAACTAGTTGTCCACAGTTAGATGTACAGAAATAAATCGATAAATATTATCTTGAATCAATCCACGACCCAGTGTATACGTATCTCAGTATTGATCACAACTCAAACTATATATATTTTGGAATCAACCTCAACCCTGTATAGCTAACTCCAACATTCACATATAGAGTGTCTATGGTTGTTCCGAAATATATATAGATGTGTCGACATGATAGGTCGAAACAATGTATACGTGTCTATGGTATCTCAAGATTACATAATATACAATACAAGTTGATTAAGTTATGGTTGGAATAGATTTGTTACCAATTTTCACGTAGCTAAAATGAGAAAAATTATCCAATCTTGTTTTACCCATAACTTCTTCATTTTAAATCCGTTTTGAGTGAATCAAATTGCTATGGTTTCATATTGAACTCTATTTTATGAATCTAAACAGAAAAAGTATAGGTTTATAGTCGGAAAAATAAGTTACAAGTCGTTTTTGTAAAGGTAGTCATTTCAGTCGAAAGAACGACGTCTAGATGACCATTTTAGAAAACATACTTCCACTTTGAGTTTAACCATAATTTTTGGATATAGTTTCATGTTCATAATAAAAATCATTTTCCCAGAATAACAACTTTTAAATCAAAGTTTATCATAGTTTTTAATTAACTAACCCAAAACAGCCCGCGGTGTTACTACGACGGCGTAAATCCGATTTTACGGTGTTTTTCGTGTTTCCAGGTTTTAAATCATTAAGTTAGCATATCATATAAATATAGAACATGTGTTTAGTTGATTTTAAAAGTCAAGTTAGAAGGATTAACTTTTATTTGCGAACAAGTTTAGAATTAACTAAACTATGTTCTAGTGATTACAAGTTTAAACCTTCGAATAAGATAGCTTTATATGTATGAATCGAATGATGTTATGAACATCATTACTACCTCAAGTTCCTTGGATAAACCTACTGGAAATTAGAAAAATAGATCTAGCTTCAAAGGATCCTTGGATGGCTTGAAAGTTCTTGAAGCAGAATCATGACACGAAAACAATTTCAAGTAAGATTTTCACTCGAAATAAGATTGTTATAGTTATAGAAATTGAATTAAAGTTTGAATATGATTATTACCTTGTATTAGAAAGATAACCTACTGTAAGTAACAAAGGTTTCTTGATCTTGGATGATTACTTGGAATGGATTTAGAAAACTTGGAAGTAAACTTGCAATCTTGGAAGTATTCTTGATTTTATGAAACTAGAACTTTTGGAATTTATGAAGAACACTTAGAACTTGAAGATAGAACTTGAGAGAGATAAATTAGATGAAGAAAATTGAAGAATGAAAGTGTTTGTAGGTGTTTTTGGTTGTTGGTGTATGGATTAGATATAAAGGATATGTAATTTTGTTTTCATGTAAATAAGTCATGAATGATTACTCATATTTTTGTAATTCTATGAGATATTTCATGCTAGTTGCCAAATGATGGTTCCCACATGTGTTAGGTGACTCACATGGGCTGCTAAGAGCTGATCATTGGAGTGAATATACCAATAGTACATACATCTAAAAGCTGTGTATTGTACGAGTACGAATACGGGTGCATACGAGTAGAATTGTTGATGAAACTGAACGAGGATGTAATTGTAAGCATTTTTGTTACGTAGAAGTATTTTGATAAGTGTCTTGAAGTCTTTCAAAAGTGTATGAATACATATTAAAACACTACATGTATATACATTTTAACTAAGTCGTTAAGTCATCGTTAGTCGTTACATGTAAATGTTGTTTTGAAACCTTTAGGTTAACGATCTTGTTGAGTGTTGTTAACCCATTGTTTATTATAACAAATGAGATTTTAAATTGTTATATTATCATGATATTATGATATATAATATATCTTAGTATGATGTATATACAGTTAAATGTCGTTACAACGATAATCGTTACATATATGTCTCGTTTCGAAATCATTAAGTTAGTAGTCTTATTTTTACATATGTATTTCATTGTTAATACACTTAATAATATATTTACTTATCATTTAACATAATTAACCAAGTGTATCAATATCTTAATATGATTCATATGTACCTAGTAAGACGTTGTTATAACGATAATCGTTATATATATCGTTTTCGAGTTTCTTAAATTAATAGTCTCATTTTTATGTATATAACTCATTGTTAAAATACCTAATGAGATACATACTTATAATAAAATCATGTTAACTATATATATAACCATATATATGTCATCGTATAGTTTTTACAAGTTTTAACGTTCGTGAATCACCGGTCAACTTGGGTGGTCAATTGTCTATATGAAACCTATTTCAATTAATCAAGTCTTAACAAGTTTGATTGCTTAACATGTTGGAAACACTTAATCATGTAAATAACAATTTCATTTAATATATATATAAATATGGAAAAGTTCGGGTCACTACAGTATCAGAGCTCTGGTTGTAGGAAATTAGGCTGCATTGATGTCGTTACCTGAGTCAATAGGGTGCATTAGTGAGTCTAGTCTACAGCCCAACCTATAATATATTATTATATGTGATTACTTGTATCGTATTGGTATGTATATTGTTATCATACATACATCTCTATTATGTTCCTATTCCGGGAGGAACTCCCATTCCGATTTAAACGTATTCTTCGACTCTTGCGAACTTATCCTTATAAGAACACCTCGGGTAGTGAAACCGAGGAATGTCATTCTTGACTTCTGAAATTCTTGACATTTCTATGTCATCTATTATGGTTATGTATATAACATTTGAGTTATATTACGCGAGATGTCATTCTTGACTTCTAAGTGCTCGGCATTTCAATGTCAGCTATTATGTTTAGGTATATAACATTCTTGTTATATTACGTGCCTTTGTGCCGTTGTGCCTATGTGCTTTGGTTTTTGAACAGAAAAACGTCATTCTTGACTTTTAGAGATTCTTGGTACTTCGAAGACATTTCTATGTCATCGTTACTGCTATTCATTACCTTGGATGTTTTGCCTCTTGTGATATCCTTAGCACATTGTTTAAGAAATCGTTTTAGAAAAATTGTATGGAAATTCGAGGTTGATCGCGTGTCCTGACCTCATGTAGTGCTATTGGAATGGAACTATGAATTAGTGAAATATAATGGCGTCAGGCCAACGTGATTATATTACGTTAATTCATAAAGAAGTCCCAACATTGTGATATGAGGAATAGAAAGCGAGTCAAAGAAAATTTTTACACCACTCATTCAGAAATTCCGATGTATTACCTGGGTAGGGAAAACATTCATTATCTTATTTGTTAATATACGAGAAGCTCGTTTTAACCGGATTATCTATCTCATGCTCTATCCTTCATAACTCGCTTGTTAGCAACAGCTTCGCTCGGGAACAGTTTTGGCCCAAGGACTTATGTCCTGATATTAGTCAAAACAACATTTAACTCATTGGTTTTCATGACCTCGTAACATTATGTTGCACGACGATTCAAGTCCTTTACTCGGTCTTCCACGATCTTACTTCAACTTGTAACCTCTGAATACAGATACTCTGTTTATCATCGGGAGTTTTACACATTTGTTTAATTGGGTGGTTCTCACGGGATTTATGGGCGAATAGAAGTAATGAAATATTTTGTCATGTATACAAATTATAAAATCATATATGTACGTATGGATTCAAATGAATAAATTTACCCTTACCTATTTTGGCTAGTATATACTAAATCATACCTTCAAAAATTATTTTAAACCATTCATTTATTGAGCTGTTTGATTAAGTCAAATTATTTTATATAAAATGGTACACGTTGTACATACTTCTAAATTACTAAGAACTTCGCTCCGTTTATGATGTCGCATCAAATGTTTAAAGCTTTTTTAAAACCCCTTTTGATTGATCTTATCAAATTTTCGCATTACTCTACAGAGTGTTTGGATCACAGTTCTTCTTATTCTTCATTAAAGGATGCAACTTACCATTAAGTTCGTTAATAGAAACTCTTACACCACTTTGGATTCTGGTTTTATAAAATTTGTTAGAAAGTCTTTGCGCTAGTAAAATTTTCCCTCTTATGTTTGGACATGGCCGAAACACGGACCGGTAAATCAATTTTCTGGGATACGCTCGGTGGTCACCCTATTGTAGAAAAGGCGCTAGTTGGGTTTCTACCCCAACTGTTGTTATAGTGAGTATCATGGATATATATTACACTAGACTGTTTGAGGAGTTTCTACTCTCAATATTCGCTGTCAACCGCAACACCCTCGAAAACATCAATCCTATGATCCAATACTTTGAGGTGCACGAAATTATTTTTGGAGATTCATCTCAACTGAAGTCGGCCATTCTTTATAACCCATGATTCGCGTTCTTTTCATCCGCACATAAATTTAAGAATATGGATGAATCCTAGATTTCCTCGCTCATTGTACAAGGAAGTTCACTCTCGTTGAAATATCACACTTTTCGTACGTCTTCCTTTCGGAAATGTAATGAAAATTTACTTTGAAGTCCATGATCCTCGTTATCTCCTTTGAGAGAATTGCCTTAAATATCTATGCCACCGATGTGACTACTCCATATATTTCTTCCTTCATTGTTGCAACTATATTTCATTCGTCCCAGTTCGTCCCATTGGGGAGCTCCTATTTTGTTTGTCAAGAAGAAAGATGGTTCGTTCCGATTGTGTATTGATTATCGCGAGTTAAACAAGTGTACTATTAAGAATCGTTACCCTTTTCCGAGAATTGATGATCTGTTCGATCAACTTCAAGGTTCATCCATTTATTCTAAGATTGTTCTTCGTTCTGGTTATTTAACGACCCGTCAAAGTACACTTGACGACCATCGTTATCTTAGTCCCACAGCTTGATCATAACTCTATATGAATTTAATAAATAACCTTGCATTCTTTATTTAAAAATGATTTCCTATAAAGGAAACCTATCAAAATATATAAGTTTAGAAAAACTATACATAAATACTTTAACCAAAAGTTGACCAAAACAAAGTCAACAAACACCCACTATTTAATGTATCAAAATAGAATGCAAGTTAACATTTAACAAAAGCTGCCATCATAAATATGCAGACTCTCTAAGCACAGCGGAAGCAATCAATCATGAACCTGAGAATAAAACATGCGAGTAACTGTCAACAAAAATGTTGAGTGAATTATAGGTTTAATATTGCAAACAATATTTAATTTAAACAATAAAACTTTATGTTTGAAAACATAAAAACTCCTTTTTGGATCACAAAATTATATGCTAGAAAACATATAAAAACATTATTCCATTTTCCGTGAGCCACCTGGTAACCACTTAACCATTTATTTACCCTTGCCAAACACATTAAATAATATATACCGAACAAGTGTATCTACAACAAAATATGAAGTACTAAACATTCCGATTATAAATTGCTAGCGCGACTAGCTCGAAATGGGGTTGTCAAACCCGATAGATCTATCCGTAGGATTCGCGTTTGTAACGACCCGAAAATTTCCGACCAAATTTAAACTTAATTTTTATATGGTTTCGATACGATAAGCAAATTATGTAATGTGGAGTCTAGAAAATTTTGGAACTATGTTCATATATCCAATTAACCTTCGACTGCTCTCAACGATTCACGAACAATTAATTGTAAATAGATATGTGTGTATGTATATATAAATAATAATTTAAAATATGTAATGAGATGAAAACCATTACTATAGTTATATATATATATATATATATATATATATATATATATATATATATATATATATATATATATATATATATATATATATATATATATGAATATAAATATTGCTATTAATAAGATTAATTATATTCCATAAAGATAAATAACGTAAATAAAAGGATATATAAATAAAAATATAATTATAGTGAGATATATGCAGGTATATATTTAAAATCAGTATTTATATTATAAATAAAGTTATTATTATTATTATTAGTATTCTATTATTAATAATAAATAACAAGTACTCGTAATTAAAAATATAAAGTATGTATATATATGTCTGAATAAAACCAAAAATCTAATTCATATCATATTCTGCTGTAGGAAATTGATTCAATTAGTACAAATCACGACTCTAATATCACAATACATCCAAATTCTGTTTCAAGTCTTAATCTACTTTCTAGTTTTTATAATTTTTTTTTTCTTTTCTTAATTAAAACTGTCGAACCATTTCTTTTATATAAATCAATCGACTACTTGTTGGTATGGGGCATTACATCAACCTTACAACACCATTATCAAATACCCAATGCTTTTCTTGCTTCTTCTCCTTTGTATCAACAATTTCTTAATCATCAAAAACTACAACCTTCATCATGAACAACACGACCATCACCCCTATAATCATAATCAAGCACCCACATTCATACATCACTTTGAATTTTTCTTTCTTCCTATCACCTTGATGACCCTCGTCACCCCATAACCTTCAACCATTATCTTCACCATCAACATACTTACGAATCTATTAACAAATGAAAATCACCTGCAACTGTGTTTCGTTTCTGATCAACACCACCACCGTCCACAGAAAACTGCTATCTCGTTTTTGTTTTTGATTTAAAAAAAAATGATCACCACCACCATCTTAAACTCACTACAACAACTCACTTCGGATCGATTGAATGAAAAAGATGAATGAATGATGATGGTATGCTTGTTAAATAAAAATGATGATGAATCGAGCATTATATATACACGCAGATTAAAACTTTTAATGTATTGAAGTCCTTTATAAAAAGGCTTTATAAAATTTTGAGACAAGTGGTGCTTGTGTGACAACCATGGCCGACATAGTGGGATACATCTCGATCATGTTTGAGTAGTGGTGGACCAAATGGGCATGAGTTGGCCGAATAAGGTGGATATTTATAAGGACATTCATATATATTTTTTTTTTGTATATAGGTAAAGCTATATCATCTAAAAAGCTAGCCATAATGTCTTGTATGATTATGATAAGAAAGTGAATCATGGATGAGATGTAAAGCACATGACCGAGATTCAGTTTCTAATTTATGTTAATGAACCGATATTTCCATCTTATGTTGGGCCAACTCTTGTTTGAATGGCTATCGGGCTTTGTTCAATACAATTATTATATGGACTTATTATATAATTTGGGCCATGAAGTTGCAAGTCCATCATTTAAATTGATGATTATGATGATGATTAAGGAAGGCAACGAAATATTGAAGTAATGAAAACTGATCGTGTAATGTTGATTAGATGTGATGAACGAAGTCGATGATAATAATGGTTAGGGTTGATGATGATTAAAAAGAAGATACATAAAATAATGAAATGAAAATGATGATGAGAAATAGTTTTGGGTGTGATTTTGGAAAAGAAAATGGAAACTAAAAAAAAATACGGAGTAAATAAAACTGTTGGGTGAATATAATCAGAAAAACGGGATAGCTCAGGCGGTTAAGGATGTTATCGGGTTAGCGGGACGTCGCGGGTTCAAACCGCGACTTGGGCATTATTTTGAAGGTCTACTCCTTTAAGGTAGTAGTAGTAGTATTATTATTAGTATTATTATTATTATTATTATTATTATTATTATTATTATTATTATTATTATTATTATTATTATTATTATTATTATTATTAGTAAAATCATTATTCTTTAAAATTTTTATACATTATTATTAAAATTATCATTTTTATTAAAAGAATTATTTTTATTAAAGTTATCATGTTATCATTTAAATTAAAAGTATCATTTATAACCCTATTATCATTATTATTATCTTTATCATTCCTAATATTATTTTAGCATTTATATAATTTTAACAAACAAAAGATATATATACAAAATGAAAATATGAAACATATATATTACTAATAAGAATATGATATAACTAATAAATTCACATATAAAATAATTATTGGATGGCAAATACGTGTATTAATATATATATAAATGATATAGGTTCGTGAATCCGAGGCGAACCCTACTTTTGTTCAATGTCGTCATATGTATTTTTACTACAAAATACTGTTGGTGAGTTTCATTTGCTCCCTTTTATATATATTTTTGGGACTGAGAATACATGCGCTGTTTTTATAAATGTTTTATGAAATAGGCACAAGTACTAAAACTAATTCTACGTAGGTTTAAACCAGAAATATACCCTTAGCTTGGTAACATTAAACTACTTGTCTATGTACGGTAGGCGCGAATCCTAAAGATAGATCTATTGGGCCTGACAAACCCCATCCTGACTATGGGATGCTTTAGTACTTTGAAGTTATTTTAAACACACCTGATCTGGTGTACTTCAGAGGGTAAAACATGAACGTTAAGGCTTGTTACCGGGTGCCTACAACTTATAGAATACTTTTATACACTTGCGAGTGTACATATATTTATAAACGGAAATCTTGCGGTCTATTAATATATTGAAAAGATTGTTATGATAAACCTATGAACTCACCAACCTTTTGGTTGACACTTTTAAGCATGTTTATTCTCAGGTACGAATTAAGTCTTTCGCTGTGCATTTGCTCATTTTAAGGACATTACTTGGAGTCGATCATCGCAATGGGACCAAATGTTGATGACTTCGTCCAGGTGGATAAGGACGGGTCGTTACAGGTGGTATCAGAGCGGTGGTCTTAGCGAACCAGGTCTTGCATTAGTGTGTCTAACTGATAGATGATTAGATGCATTAGTGAGTCTGAACTTCGACCGTGTCTGCATGTCAAAAGTTTTGCTTATCATTCCGTGTCGAAAATTTCCTGCTTATCATTTTTAGGGAATTATTTGCTTATCATACTTAATCTAGACATATCTTACTGCATTGACTGCATGATTAGTGTATAGACAAAACTCATATCTTAGCGTATCTGCTAAATCATATCTTAGCGTATCTATTACGATAGACTTTGCCCGATATCTTCCGTAAATTTCTCCGTAACTTAGGGGAAACTGGTACTATATATACCTATGCATATGATGCATTGAGGATACCATCCAACTATCAATTGTTGTCACTAAACTCTTCTTACCAAAAATCTTTTCTGAGATCTCATAAGATGGCCTCTACGAATCGACCAAGTTCCTCTGACTCCGAAGACAGCGTGACAGGAGCACACCAACCAATCAACTACCGTGATTACTGGAGAAAATGGGGGTGGGTTCGCGACATACTCACCCTATGGAGAAGGGAAGAAGGTACTCCATATCATGAACCGAATCTACCACCTAACCTTGGAGTACTTGACCCGCTAACCGGCGAACCCGTTCACAACACCGTTTATACCCTTTTTGCAAGAATTTTTTGTCTTGAAACTACCATTAACGGAACTAGAGAAGATATCCGACCTTTACCTCACACTGATAACCAACCAGGGTTAGTAGAAGATGTTAGAGAACTCCGAGCTCGAGTATTAACTTTAGAGAGCACGGTACACAATTTGCAAGCACCAGCAGTATCACCAACACCAGTAACATCACCAGCTTCAGCACCAATGGTACCAGTACCACCAATAACCCAAGTTTCAACAATCCATGCCTCACCATCTCATTCTGTACCTCGAGTATAATCATCATTCTACGAATCGTTCTACATCAATTACCTTTGTTCGACATGACGATTATGTAATCTTTGATGTTTTAGAGATTATATATTCTCGTTCTAACGGTAAATTAAATTAGATTAATATCATATCAACTCATTAAATCTATATTACATCTGAATAAAATATATATGTAAGTATATTTTCATAAAGATTGTAATTAAAAATTCTTTCGTACAAACTGTTAATGATGAAAATATTTTAACGGGTAGGTAGTACCCGAGGAATATTTAGATTTCACATTAATAAGTTACACTGTACATTCTTCGAATCTGATTCAACGGTCATTTACTATCCTACTTACAACCACCAATATACGAATCTGTTCACCACAGAATAACCATTTTTATTCAATTTCATATTGGATTTTGACCTATCAGAATCCAACAAGTGGCATAATGAAGAAAACATTGGACATGATAAAATTTGTTAGAAACAAACAAATTAATTATAAAGAATTTTGTTAAGAATCCACGTTAACTGTTCCTAGCTAACTGTTCCCAGCTAACTGTTAATTCCGTATTACATTTTATTTATCGCAATTTACATTCTCGCAATTTTATTTATCGTCATTTAATTTCTGTTATTTACTTTTACGCACTTTAAATAACGGGACACGTATACAAGGTTTCGACCTATCATATCGACTCATCTATATATATATTTCGGAACAACCATAGACACTCTATATGTGAATGTTGGAGTTGGCTATACAGGGTTGAGGTTGATTCAAAAATATATATATGGTTTGAGTTGTGATCAATACTGAGACCGGTACACGGGTCACGATACGTATTAATTAATTCGAATATTATATATTAAATTATGTATGAATATATTGGATTATTGGACAATTGGACTATTGGACTGCTAATTTTGGGCAATTAAAATGAATTAAAATACTGATTATAACATATGAAACTAAATAATTCTTCAAGTTTGCCACTTAATTTCATCTTAAACCTCATTTGAATTTTGACGATTCTAATCCATGTTCAAATCTTTCATGATTCTTGAAAACACCTCGATCGAGAGGATGAACCAGCAGCACTTCATCTACAAGAGAAAAGATTGATGCATATAGTTATGCACCTGAAAAACATTCGGAACCTGAATAAACGTTTAACACGTATCTGTACTAGCTCCTTTGATGTTGTTATTTCCGAAAATAACTTTGCAATTCCTTTCCAAAATAGCCAAATTTTGTCACAGCTTCAGCAGAGCAACTTCAACCTTTCATTCGAATAAGTCTTATTATAACTTTGATATATATGCGTGCTCTTTTATTGTTACCGTGGAACCTTTCATATTCCATCATATTGCCATCAGAGTTTAATCATCTAAAAACACAATTCTCCTGAAATTACCTCGAATTGATAACCGATGATTCAGATATCGTAGCATTAAATGCAGAGGAAACAGAAAAATCGTAGATGGTCTGAACGGCCAAGAGCTTGATGATGAAGTATGGAATGTTAGAAATGCTCGATAGAAAATTTGGTACTGAAAAACAGATTGAGCTAACTATAAAGGAAACCAAGGAGAAATACAAGTAACATACCCTAAATTCATAGAACCCAGATAAATCTGGATCTGATGAAATATTTAGAGAATATCTTGCTCCAAAGTTATATTAAAATCTTGCGGAAAATTTTTCTTCATCAACCTTCGAACTTAGAAATTCTAAAATATCATCATAAATATCTTCGATATTTCTGAGGACATTTTCATAAATACTCTTGTCCAAAATTATCTACCTCTTCGTGTTTTCAGTATTCCATTATATTGGAAACTTCTGTAAAATCTAAATATAAATTATGAATGTATTGTGGAGAAGTGTTGGGAATTGAAGCATGGGTTAGTATAATATAATGACGCTTGGCCAACATGATTATATTACAGTAAGTTATGCTGAGTTTCTAATGAAATGTGATGATGGTTCAAAGTAGATTATACCATCATCATGTGTCGTGTTACATAATTCTTTCATTCTACATAACCTCCGAACATATCAAGAAGAATATATTCTTGATAGTTCTATCTTCAGTAATTTTGATAAATTTGAAAATCAAATCGTACTATCACGTTCCTTTCTGCTTAGAACATTATAATCATTCGAAATTCTATATCTACGAATTCTGGACCATTATTCGCTTGACTTGAAGTCGGGAAGAGAAAACAAAAGCATAGAGCTTCAAAATATAAGGGAGAATATAAAGCCCGATAACAACGCATAAATTACAAACCGTGTATGTTAATGTTTATCGCAACATAAAGACACGGGAGGATTAAAAACACTATAACCCCAAAGGCGAAGTAGAAGAAAGTAGATTCCTCTGGTGGAAGTTGAAAAAGGAGAATGAATGTTGCGATAGTAAGGATGAGAACAAGAATCAGAACTGGATTAAGCATTTTCACAATCTTTTGAATTTAGGAATTGAGTATAGAAGTGGTGAAAACTAATGAAATGGAAAGGGTAAATTTATACTAGAAATATCAGACGTAGTAATCGGGACAGATTATCGCATTTAATTAAAGAGATCCTAATTTTCGTAAATCTCGAAGAATCAGATCTTATAGATTTCCAAGATTTTCTTTTAAATCCCTTGAATTCCGGAATTCAACAGTGACAATGTCAAAAGTTAAGACGTACCTTAATTTCTAAATTCAAACGCGACTACGTCAAAAGTAAAGGCGAATATCTGTTACATTATCTCAACCTTTTGTGATAGTTTCACTTGTACGCTTCACATAATCGAATCGTCTTATTCATATTACTCAATGATGATAAAATTCTATCTTATCAATTCATATTCGTCATAAAAACATTTTTATTGTTAGCCATGATGACCTCACTCAAATTTCGGGACGAAATTTCTTTAACGGGTAGGTACTGTAACGACCCGAAAATTTCCGACCAAATTTAAACTTAATCTTTATATGGTTTCGATACGATAAGCAAATTATGTAATGTGGAGTCTAGAAAATTTTGGAAATATGTTCATATATCCAATTAACCTTCGACTGCTCTCAACGATTCACGAACAATTAATTGTAAATAGATATGTGTGTATGTATATATAAATAATAATTCAAAATATGTAATGAGATGAAAACCATTACTATAGTTATATATATATATATATATATATATATATATATATATATATATATATATATATATATATATATATATATATATATATATATATGAATATAAATATTGCTATTAATAAGATTAATTATATTCCATAAAGATAAATAACGTAAATAAAAGGATATATAAATAAAAATATAATTATAGTGAGATATATGCAGGTATATATTTAAAATCAGTATTTATATTATAAATAAAGTTATTATTATTATTATTAGTATTCTATTATTAATAATAAATAACAAGTACTCATAATTAAAAATATAAAGTATGTATATATATGTCTGAATAAAACCAAAAATCTAATTCATATCATATTCTGCTGTAGGTAATTGATTCCATTAGTACAAATCACGACTCTAATATCACAATACATCCAAATTCTGTTTCAAGTCTTAATCTACTTTCTAGTTTTTATAATTTTTTTTCTTTTCTTAATTAAAACTGTCGAACCATTTCTTTTATATAAATCAATCGACTACTTGTTGGTATGGGGCATTACATCAACCTTACAACACCATTATCAAATACCCAATGCTTTTCTTGCTTCTTCTCCTTTGTATCAACAATTTCTTAATCATCAAAAACTACAACCTTCATCATGAACAACACGACCATCACCCCTATAATCATAATCAAGCACCCACATTCATACATCACTTTGAATTTTTCTTTCTTCCTATCACCTTGATGACCCTCGTCACCCCATAACCTTCAACCATTATCTTCACCATCAACATACTTACGAATCTATTAACAAATGAAAATCACCTGCAACTGTGTTTCGTTTCTGATCAACACCACCACCGTCCACAGAAAACTGCTATCTCGTTTCTGTTTTTGATTTAAAAAAAAAATGATCACCACCACCATCTTAAACTCACTACAACAACTCACTTCGGATCGATTGAATGAAAAAGATGAATGAATGATGATGGTATGCTTGTTAAATAAAAATGATGATGAATCGAGCATTATATATACACGCAGATTAAAACTTTTAATGTATTGAAGTCCTTTATAAAAAGGCTTTATAAAATTTTGAGACAAGTGGTGCTTGTGTGACAACCATGGCCGACATAGTGGGATACATCTCGATCATGTTTGAGTAGTGGTGGACCAAATGGGCATGAGTTGGCCGAATAAGGTGGATATTTATAAGGACGTTCATATATTTTTTTTTTGTATATAGGTAAAGCTATATCATCTAAAAAGCTAGCCATAATGTCTTGTATGATTATGATAAGAAAGTGAATCATGGATGAGATGTAAAGCACATGACCGAGATTCAGTTTCTAATTTATGTTAATGAACCGATATTTCCATCTTATGTTGGGCCAACTCTTGTTTGAATGGCTATCGGGCTTTGTTCAATACAATTATTATATGGACTTATTATATAATTTGGGCCATGAAGTTGCAAGTCCATCATTTAAATTGATGATTATGATGATGATTAAGGAAGGCAACGAAATATTGAAGTAATGAAAACAGATCGTGTAATGTTGATTAGATGTGATGAACGAAGTCGATGATAATAATGGTTAGGGTTGATGATGATTAAAAAGAAGATACATAAAATAATGAAATGAAAATGATGATGAGAAATAGTTTTGGGTGTGATTTTGGAAAAGAAAATGGAAACTAAAAAAAAATACGGAGTAAATAAAACTGTTGGGTGAATATAATCAGAAAAACGGGATAGCTCAGGCGGTTAAGGATGTTATCGGGTTAGCGTGACATCGCGGGTTCAAACCGCGACTTGGGCATTATTTTGAAGGGCTACTCCTTTAAGGTAGTAGTAGTAGTATTATTATTATTATTATTATTATTATTATTATTATTATTATTATTATTATTATTATTATTATTATTATTATTATTATTATTATTATTATTATTAGTAAAATCATTATTCTTTAAAATTTTTATACATTATTATTAAAATTATCATTTTTATTAAAAGAATTATTTTTATTAAAGTTATCATGTTATCATTTAAATTAAAAGTATCATTTATAACCCTATTATCATTATTATTATCTTTATCATTCCTAATATTATTTTAGCATTTATATAATTTTAACAAACAAAAGATATATATACAAAATGAAAATATGAAACATATATATTACTAATAAGAATATGATATAACTAATAAATTCACATATAAAATAATTATTGGATGGAAAATACGTGTATTAATATATACAAATGATATAGGTTCGTGAATCCGAGGCGAACCCGACTTTTGTTCAATGTCGTCATATGTATTTTTACTACAAAATACAGTTGGTGAGTTTCATTTGCTCCCTTTTATATATATTTTTGGGACTGAGAATACATGCGCTGTTTTTATAAATGTTTTACGAAATAGGCACAAGTACTAAAACTAATTCTACGTAGGTTTAAACCAGAAATATACCCTTAGCTTGGTAACATTAAACTACTTGTCTATGTACGGTAGGCGCGAATCCTAAAGATAGATCTATTGGGCCTGACAAACCCCATCCTGACTATGGGATGCTTTAGTACTTCGAAGTTATTTTAAACACACCTGATCTGGTGTACTTCAGAGGGTAAAACATGAACGTTAAGGCTTGTTACCGGGTGCCTACAACTTATAGAATACTTTTATACACTTGCGAGTGTACATATATTTATAAACGGAAATCTTGCGGTCTATTAATTTATTGAAAAGATTGTTATGATAAACCTATGAACTCACCAACCTTTTGGTTGACACTTTTAAGCATGTTTATTCTCAGGTACGAATTAAGTCTTTCACTGTGCATTTGCTCATTTTAAGGACATTACTTGGAGTCGATCATCGCAATGGGACCAAATGTTGATGACTTCGTCCAGGTGGATAAGGACGGGTCATTACAGCGTTCACCAGTAGAAACCAGTGATTACAGTTACCAGACTAGGGAATATTTTTGTTCAACTCACAATGAATAATTTAAACCAACCTCCACTTGTGTCCAAAATATAAAATAAATTTCATGTATTCTCATCCCAAAAGATTTAAATAGAAAAATGGGACTATAACTCACATTAATAGCAACGAAGTAACCACGCAAATATGTGAACAGCAAATGAAGTAAAGTGATCAGGAATGATCACAACGCCGACCTATAAATAAAGCAGGTTGATATAAATAGCTAACTTAGGTCAAGTCTTAGTATGATAGCTATTGTACATGTTGCAAGTAGACATAGAACAACACTCAACATGCATCAGTTTGATCGGAACAGCGTACGGACACACACTTTCTATTTTTAGAAAGTTTCTATTTTTAGAATGTTTCCATTTTAGGAAAGTTCCTATTTTAGGAACGTTTCTATTTTTAGAAAGTTTCTATTTTAGGAAAGTTTCTATTTTTGGAAAGTTTCCAAATTTAAAAAGTTTCCATATTTAGAAAGTTTCTATTTTTAGAAAGTTTTTAAGTTAGAAAAGTTTTCTTAATTAGAAGGTCAACAAAAGTCAACTGAAAGTCAAAGTCAACCGAAAGTCAACCGAAAGTCAACCTTGGTCAAACATAGTCAACATTAATTTTAAAAGTGTAAGTTGTAATAATAATATAAGTTATAATGTTAATTAAAGTTAAATATGTATAATTATGTCATAACATAAGTTTAATTAAATTAAAATGAATTAATAAAGTTAACATAAGTTTAAATGATATAATCAATATAACATGAGTATTTAATTAATTAATTAAATATTAGTCATAATATAAGTATTATTAATTAATAATAATTTTTAAATCATATCATAAGTATTATTAATTAATAATGAATTATTAATCATATCATAAGTTTCTAATTATAATTATTAAACCATAAGTATTTAATAATTAAATTATAATTAAATAATAACTAAGCCTTATAATAATTAAATAATTATTTAATTCTTATTATAAGTCTTATAATAATAATCTTATAATATAAGTTTAATACTTATCATAAGTATTTTCCATTAATAATAAAAGTATTATTAATCATAAGTTTAATTAAAAGTTTAATTAAATCATAAGTAATTAAATAATGATATAATAAATATATATCATAAGTCTTAAATTATAATAATTAATTTTTATATCATAAGTAATTTAATAATAATGAAAATCATTATTTTTATCATAAGTCATAATTAATAACCATAAGTTTTAATTAAAAGTTCATCGGGTCATAACTTGAGCTCCGGGAATCAGTTTTCGGCGAGTCTTATATATATCTCCGCCTAACCAACTCACCCGACACCTTAGTGTGCTCAAGAACACCCCAAGAACAGCAAAAAAGTCGTGACTTACAGCCACTAATCAGTTTGGATCTTCAATCCGCTCAAAACGTGTTTTAGTCATAACGGGTGATCTGTGGCTCGGATTTCGATGGCCCAAACATGAAAGTTCATCTCATCATCATTCCTAACACACTAGTACACCCTAAAGACTCTAAAAATGATCAAAAAGTCGGACCATACCTGTACCAATTCGTTTTCACAATTTAATCTTAACAAAACACCATTTTAATCATATCTAGAGTTCCGGGAATCGAAATGACATGAATCCGGAGTCTAAAATTAATGTCTTGATGAGAGGAACTCATATAGATACTTAAATTGCACTTTTATATCAGTTACAATATCAGAAATTAACGAATAAGCTGCTGTACCAATTTAATCAAACCGAAAACATGAATTAACGAGCATTTCTACGCATACAATCAACAATACAATAACATATAATCAACATCAACATACTATCAAAATAAAATCAAAATACAGAAAATTAAAGAAAAATTGAAAAGCTAGGGTTAGGGTTTATACCCTAATCAAGAATTGATTGATACAATCGCGTAGAGGATGAAGAGAGCAATCCGATTATGCAACCAATTGAATGAGCCAAGCTATATTTGATGAACAAATGGTGATGATGATGATTTTGCTGATGGTGGACGGCCAAAACAAGAAAAGGAGAGGATGGAGAGAAAAAGTCATGAGGAAAAATTAGGTTTTTAGGAAATAAATGTGTAAGTGTGAAATAAATTGCAAAAATAAAAATATGAGGGGAGCAAGGCCATATTCGGCCGAACTTTTGCATGGAGGTGGGCCCCTTGGCCCACTTTGATTTTATTGTTCATTGCTTGTGGCCCGAATGCCCGAACGAAGCCCGGAACGCGAAAACACGATTACGCGATTAATTATTCGGAAAGATATTAACTAAGCGACGAAAAATATATATAAACACTATATATAAATATATGACATTAAAATATCATATTTTAAATAATTAGGATTTAAAAATCCCAAAAGCTCGACCGTTGGTTTGAAAACCGAAAAGATTCGCCGGTTAGAAATCCGCGATTCGTATAAACATACAATTTAAAATATGAATACAAATATTCACTTAACACATAGTAATTAATATATTATTACTAAAATAATAATATAGATCATAGAAATGACGTGGCACGAATAACAATTAACGGTCGTTAAATAATTAACGATAAAAGATAACGAAAAAAGTAGGGTCGTTACAGTACCTTCCCGTTACGAAAATTTCGTCAAGAAATTTAAGCAGGTGCAGGGGTTGACCCGGCATCAGAGAACAAATGCGGGTACTTCTTCCTCATCTGATCTTCACGCTCCCAAGTGAACCCGGGACCGCGTCTGGCGTTCCATCTAACTCGAACAATAGGAATTCTGTTCTGCTTGAGAGTCTTAACATCTCGACCCATAATTTCAACAGGTTCCTCAATAAAATGTAGTTGCTTAACAACATGAAGCTCCTCCAGAGGAATAGTCTTATCGGCCTCGACCAAACACTTCTTTAAATTCGATACATGAAAAACATCATGAATAGCACTGAGTTCTTGTGTCATTCAAACGATAAGCCACGGGTCTAACTCTCTCAATAATATCAAACGGTCCAACAAAATGAGGACTCAACTTTCCCCTTTTACCAAAACGTATCACGCCCTTTCAAGGTGATACCTTCAACATAACACGATCACCGACCTGAAATTCAATATCGTTCCTTCTCTTATTAGCATAACTCTTTTGCCGACTTCTAGCTGTTCTCAATCTTTCCTTAATCTGTACGATCTTCTTGGTAGTCTCATGGATAATTTCTGGACCTGTGAGTTGAGCATCCCCAACCTCATTCCAACAGACAGGAGACCTACACTTTCTACCATACAACGCTTCAAAAGGTGCGGCTTAATACTTGTATGATAGCTGTTATTATAAGAAAATTCAGCCAGTGGCAAGTACTTATTCCAACCATTACCAAAATCAATGATGCATGCTCGTAACATGTTTCTAATGTTTGAATGGTCCTTTCACTCTGACCATCTGACTGTGGATGATAAGCAGTGTTCATATCCAATTTAGTTCCCAAAGCATCTTGTAAGACTGCCAAAACCTCGATGTAAATCGACTGTCTCGGTCTGAAATAATAGATACAGGAACACCATGCCCTGAAACAATCTCCTTCAAATACAAACGAGTAAGCTTCCCTATCGAATCTGTTTCCTTAATCGGTAAGAGATTAGCTGATTTTGTGAGTCGGTCAACAATCACCCAAATGGTATCATAACCACCCACAACTCTCAGTAACTTCGTAATAAAATCCGTTGTAATACCTTCCCACTTCCACTCGGGAATCTCAGGTTGCACCAAAAGTCCAGACGGTTTCTGATGTTCAGCTTTAACATTAGCACAGGTCAAACACTTAGCCACATACGTAGCCACATCAGCTTTTAAATTAGGCCACCAATACAGCTCCTTAAGATCAGGATACATCTTTCCTGAACCAGGATGAATAGGGTACCTAGACTTATGAGCCTCATCTAAAACAAGTTGTCGTAGATCACCAAACTCCAGAACCCAAAGATGTCCCGCAAAATACTGAGTACCATCGGTTCGTACATCTAACTGTTTACTCAAGCCTCGGACCTTCCCGTTACAAAATTCTCCTCCTTCAAGGCTTCTTGTTGAGCTGCAAGAATTCGCCTTGCGAGGTTTGTTCAAATGGTCATATTCAAGGCCCTAAACCTATGAGGTTCAGTCCTCTCTTTATGACTTAACGTATCGGCCACAACATTGGCCTTCCCCGAATGATACAGAAGTTCGTAATCATAATCATGCAACGTCTCAACCCATCTTCGTTGCCTCATATTCAACTGTTTTTGGTCAAGGATATGTTGAAGACTTTTGTGATCAGTGTACACTGTACTTTTGACCCCATAAAGATAATGTCTCCAAATCTTGAGCGTAAACACAACAGCTTCTAATTGTAAATCATGGGTTGTATAATTCTGTTCATAAATCTTCGACTGACGTGACGCGTAAACAATGACTTTCTTTCGTTGCATCAAAACACAAACCAAAGTCTTGACACGAAGCATCACAATAGATAACAAAATCATCATTACCCTCAGGTAGTGATAATATCGGTGCAGAAGTTAACTTCTTCTTCAGAGTTTGGAAAGCAGATTCTTGTTCACTCTTCCACTCGTACTTCTTCCCCTTATGCGTTAAAGCAGTCAGAGGTTTCGCTACTCGTGAAAAATCTTGAATGAACCTTCTATAATATCCTGCTAATCCTAGAAACTGGTAAATTGGAGTAGGAGTTTTTGGAATTCCCCACTTTTCAATTGCCTCAATCTTGGCAGGATCAACTTGTATTCCCTGTTTACTAAGAATGTGTCCAAGGAATTGAACTTCTCTTAACCAGAAAGCACACTTAGAGAACTTAGCGTACTATTCTTCTTTTCTCAACAAATCAAGCACCAACTTCAAATGTTCTTCGTGCTCTTCATCACTCTTGGAATAAATAAGGATGTCTTCGTTGAAAACGATAAAGAATTTTTCTAGATAGGGTCTGGACACACTGTTCATGAGGTCCGTGAACACAGCAGGTGCGTTAGTCAATCCAGACGGCATAACAAGAAATTCTTAGTGACCATAACGGGTATGGAAAATGGTTTTCGGAATATCAGTTTCTTTAGCCCACAGTTGGTGATAACCGGAACGAAGATCAATCTTAGAATAAACGGACGAACCTTGAAGTTGATCGAACAGATCATAAATTCTCGGAAGAGGGTAACGGTTCTTAACCGTAAGCTTGTTCAACTCGCGATAATCAATACACCATCGGAACGAACCACCTTCCTTCTTAACAAACAAAACAAGAGCTCCCCAAGGGGATGAACTGGGATAAATGAAATATAGTTGCAACAATGAAGGAAGAAATATATATGTGGTAGTCACATCGGTGGCATAGATATTTAAGGCAATTCTCCCAAAGGAGATAACGAGGATCATGGACTTCAAAGTAAATTTTCATTACATTTCCGATAGGAAGACGTACGAAAGGTGTGATATTTCAACGAGAGTGAACTTCCTTGTACAATGAGCGAGGAAATCTAGGATTCATCCATATTTTTAAATTTATGTGCGGATGAATAGAACGTGAATCATGGGTTATAAAGAATGACCGACTCCAGGTGAGATGAATCTCTAAAAATAATTTCGTGCACCTCAAAGTGTTGAATCCTAGGATTGATGTTTACGAGGGTGTTACGGTTGACAGCGAATATTGAGAGTAGAAACTCCTCAAACGGCCTAGTGTAATATATATCCATGATACCTACTATAACAACAGTTGGGGTAGAAATCCACCTAGCACCTTTTCTACAATAGGGTGAACAATGAGTGTACCCCAGAAATTGATTAATCGGTCAACGTTTCGTCCACGTCCAACCATAAGAGGGAAAATTTTATGAGCGCAAAGACTTTCCAACAAATTTTATAAAACCGGCATCTAAAGTGGTGTAAGAGTTTCTATCAATGAAATAAATGATAAGTTTCATCCTTAAACGGAGGATGAGAATAACTGTGATCCAGACACTCTGTAGAGTAATGCGAAAATTTGATAAAATCAATCAAAGGAGTTTTGAAAAAGCTTTAAACGTTTGATGTGACAACATAAATGGAACGAAGTTCTTAGTAAATTTAGAAGCATGTACAACGTGTACCATTTTATATAAAAATAAATTGACTTAGTTAAACAGCTCAATAAATGAGTGGTCTTAAAATAATTTTGGAGGTATAATTTAGTATATACTAGCCAAAATAGGTAAGGGTAAATTTATTCTTTTGAATTCATACATACATATATGATTTTATAAATTGTATACATGACAAAATATTTCATTACTTCTATTCACCCATAAATCTCATGAGAACCGCCCAATTAAACAAATGTTTAAAACTCCCGATGATAAACAGAGTATCTGTATTTCTGAGGTTACACGTTGAAGTAAGATCTTGGAAGATCGAGTAAAGGACTTGAATTGTCGTGCGACATTTGACCAACAAATGTTACGGGGTCATGAAAACTAATGAGTTAAATATTGTTTTGACTATTATCAGGACATAAGTCTTTGGCCAAAACTCTTCCCGAGCGAAGCTGTTGCTAACAAGCGAGTTATGAAGGATAGAGCATGAGATACATAATTTGGTTAAAACGAGCTTCTCGTATATCAACAAATAAGATAATGAATATTTTCCCTGCCTATGTAATACATCGGAATTTCTGAATAAGTAGTGTAAAAATTTTCTTTGACTCGCTTTCTATTCCACATGTCACAATATTGGGACTTCTTTATGAATTAACGTAATATAATCACGTTGGCCTGACGCCATTATATTTCACTAATTCATAGTTCCATTCCAATAGCACTACATGAGGTCAGGACACGCGATCAACCTCAAATTTCCACACAATTTCCCTAAAACGATTTCTTAAACAATGTGCTAAGGATAGCACAAGAGATAAAAACATTAAAAGTAATGAATAGGAGTAACGATGACATAAAAATGTCTTCGAGGTACCAAGAATCCCTAAAAGTCAAGAATGACGTTTTCCGGTTCAAAAACCAAAGCACAATGGCACAACGGCACAAAGGCACATAATATAACAAGAATGTTATATACCTAAACATAACAGCTGTAATTGAAATGTCGAGCCTTTAGAAGTCAAGAATGACATCTCGTGTAATATAACTCAAACGTTATATACATAACCATATTAGATGACATAGGAATATCGAGAATTTCAGAAGTCAAGAATGACATCCCTTGATTTCACTATCCGAGGTGTTCTTATAAAAGATAAACTCACGTGAGTCGGAGAATACGTTTAAATCAGAATGGGAGTTCCTCCTGGATTCAGAACATTACAGAGATGTATGTATGATAACAATATACATACCAATGCGATACGAATAATCACATATAATAATATATTATAGGTCGGGCTGTAGACTAGACTCACTAATGCACCCTATTGACTCGGGTAACGACATCAATGCTGAAATGTCCCGTTCTTATTGATTAAAAACGTTCCATATTAATTGATTTTGTTGCGAGGTTTTGACCTCTATATGAGACGTTTTTCAAAGACTGCATTCATTTTTAAAACAAACCATAACCTTTATTTCATAAATAAAGGTTTAAAAATCTTTACGTAGATTATCAAATAATGATAATCTAAAATATCCTGTTTACACACGACCATTACATAATGGTTTACAATACAAATATGTTACATCGAAATCAGTTTCTTGAATGCAGTTTTTACACAATATCATACAAACATGGACTCCAAATCTTGTCCTTATTTTAGTATGCAACAGCGGAAGCTCTTAATATTCACCTCAGAATAAACATGCTTTAAACGTCAACAAAAATGTTGGTGAGTTATAGGTTTAACCTATATATATCAAATCGTAACAATAGACCACAAGATTTCATATTTCAATACACATCCCATACATAGAGATAAAAATCATTCATATGGTGAACACCTGGTAATCGACATTAACAAGATTCATATATAAGAATATCCCCATCATTCCGGGACACCCTTCGGATATGATATAAATTTCGAAGTACTAAAGCATCCGGTACTTTGGATGGGGTTTGTTAGGCCCAATAGATCTATCTTTAGGATTCGCGTCAATTAGGGTGTCTGTTCCCTAATTCTTAGATTACCAGACTTAATAAAAAGGGGCATATTCGATTTCGATAATTCAACCATAGAATGTAGTTTCACGTACTTGTGTCTATTTTGTAAATCATTTATAAAACCTGCATGTATTCTCATCCCAAAAATATTAGATTTTAAAAGTGGGACTATAACTCACTTTCACATATTTTTACTTCGTCGGGAAGTAAGACTTGGCCACTGGTTAATTCACGAACCTATAACAATATATACATATATATCAAAGTATGTTCAAAATATATTTACAACACTTTTAATATATTTTGATGTTTTAAGTTTATTAAGTCAGCTGTCCTCGTTAGTAACCTACAACTAGTTGTCCACAGTTAGATGTATAGAAATAAATCGATAAATATTATCTTGAATCAATCCACGACCCAGTGTATACGTATCTCAGTATTGATCACAACTCAAACTATATATATTTTGGAATCAACCTCAACCCTGTATAGCTAACTCCAATATTCACATATAGAGTGTCTATGGTTGTTTCGAAATATATATAGATGTGTCGACATGATAGGTCGAAACATTGTATACGTGTCTATGGTATCTCAAGATTACATAATATACAATACAAGTTGATTAAGTTATGGTTGGAATAGATTTGTTACCAATTTTCACATAGCTAAAATGAGAAAAATTATCCAATCTTGTTTTACCCATAACTTCTTCATTTTAAATCCGTTTTGAGTGAATCAAATTGCTATGGTTTCATATTGAACTCTATTTTATGAATATAAACAGAAAAGTAAAGGTTTATAGTCGGAAAAATAAGTTACAAGTCGTTTTTGTAAAGGTAGTCATTTCAGTCGAAAGAACGACGTCTAGATGACCATTTTAGAAAACATACTTTCACTTTGAGTTTAGTCATAATTTTTGGATATAGTTTCATGTTCATAATAAAAATAATTTTCTCAGAATAACAACTTTAAAATCAAAGTTTATCATAGTTTTTAATTAACTAACCCAAAACAGCCCGCGGTGTTACTACGACGGCGTAAATCCGGTTTTACGGTGTTTTTCGTGTTTCCAGGTTTTAAATCATTAAGTTAGCATATCATATAGATATAGAACATGTGTTTAGTTGATTTTAAATGTCAAGTTAGAAGGATTAACTTTTGTTTGCGAACAAGTTTAGAATTAACTAAACTATGTTCTAGTGATTACAAGTTTAAACCTTCGAATAAGATAGCTTTATATGTATGAATCGAATGATGTTATGAACATCATTACTACCTTAAGTTCCTTGGATAAACCTACTGGAAAAGAGAAAAATGGATCTAGCTTCAATGGATCCTTGGATGGCTCAAAGTTCTTGAAGCAGAATCATGACACGAAAACAAGTTCAAGTAAGATCATCACTTGAAATAAGATTGTTATAGTTATAGAAATTGAACCAAAGTTTGAATATGATTATTACCTTGTATTAGAATGATAACCTACTGTAAGAAACAAAGATTTCTTGAGGTTGGATGATCACCTTACAAGATTGGAAGTGAGCTAGCAAACTTGAAAGTATTCTTGATTTTATGAAACTAGAACTTTTGGAATTTATGAAGAACACTTAGAACTTGAAGATAGAACTTGAGAGAGATCAATTAGATGAAGAAAATTGAAGAATGAAAGTGTTTGTAGGTGTTTTTGGTCGTTGGTGTATGGATTAGATATAAAGGATATGTAATTTTGTTTTCATGTAAATAAGTCATGAATGATTACTCATATTTTTGTAATTTTATGAGATATTTCATGCTAGTTGCCAAATGATGGTTCCCACATGTGTTAGGTGACTCACATGGGCTACTAAGAGCTGATCATTGGAGTGTATATACCAATAGTACATACATCTAAAAGCTGTGTATTGTACGAGTACGAATACGGGTGCATACGAGTAGAATTGTTGATGAAACTGAACGAGGATGTAATTGTAAGCATTTTTGTTAAGTAGAAGTATTTTGATAAGTGTATTGAAGTCTTTCAAAAGTGTATAAATACATATTAAAACACTACATGTATATACATTTTAACTGAGTCGTTAAGTCATCGTTAGTCGTTACATGTAAGTGTTGTTTTGAAACCTTTAGGTTAACGATCTTGTTAAATGTTGTTAACCCAATGTTTATAATATCAAATGAGATTTTAAATTATTATATTATCATGATATTATCATGTATGAATATCTCTTAATATGATATATATACATTAAATGTCTTTACAACGATAATCGTTACATATATGTCTCGTTTAAAAATCATTAAGTTAGTAGTCTTGTTTTTACATATGTAGTTCATTGTTAATATACTTAATGATATGTTTACTTATCATAGTATCATGTTAACTATATATATATCCATATATATGTCATCATATAGTTTTTACAAGTTTTAACGTTCGTGAATCACCGGTCAACTTGGGTGGTCAATTGTCTATATGAAACACATTTCAATTAATCAAGACTTAACAAGTTTGATTGCTTAACATGTTGGAAACATTTAATCATGTAAATATCAATCTCAATTAATATATATAAACATGGAAAAGTTCGGGTCACTACAGTACCTACCCGTTAAATAAATTTCGTCCCGAAATTTTAAGCTGTTGAAGGTGTTGACGAATCTTCTGGAAATAGATGCGGGTATTTCTTCTTCATCTGATCTTCACGCTCCCAGGTGAACTCGGGTCCTCTACGAGCATTCCATCGAACCTTAACAATTGGTATCTTGTTTTGCTTAAGTCTTTTAACCTCACGATCCATTATTTCGACAGGTTCTTCGATGAATTGAAGTTTTTCGTTGATTTGGATTTCATCTAACGGAATAGTGAGATCTTCTTTAGCAAAACATTTCTTTAAATTCGAGACGTGGAAAGTGTTATGTACAGCCGCGAGTTGTTGAGGTAACTCTAGTCGGTAAGCTACTGGTCCGATACGATCAATAATCTTGAATGGTCCAATATACCTTGGATTTAATTTCCCTCGTTTACCAAATCAAACAACGCCTTTCCAAGGTGCAACTTTAAGCATGACCATCTCTCCAATTTCAAATTCTATATCTTTTCTTTTAATGTCAGCGTAGCTCTTTTGTCGACTTTGGGCGGTTTTCAACCGTTGTTGAATTTGGATGATCTTCTCGGTAGTTTCTTGTATAATCTCCGGACCCGTAATCTGTCTATCCCCCACTTCACTCCAACAAATCGGAGACCTGCACTTTCTACCATAAAGTGCTTCAAACGGCGCCATCTCAATGCTTGAATGGTAGCTGTTGTTGTAGGAAAATTCTGCTAACGGTAGATGTCGATCCTAACTGTTTCCGAAATCAATAACACATGCTCGTAGCATGTCTTCAAGCGTTTGTATCGTCCTTTTGCTCTGCCCATCAGTTTGTGGATGATAGGCAGTACTCATGTCTAGACGAGTTCCTAATGCTTGCTGTAATGTCTGCCAGAATCTTGAATTAAATCTGCCATCCCTATCAGAGATAATAGAGATTGGTATTCCATGTCTGGAGATGACTTCCTTCAAATACAGTCGTGCTAACTTCTCCATCTTGTCATCTTCTCTTATTGGCAAGAAGTGTGCTGATTTGGTGAGACGGTCAACTATTACCCAAATAGTAACAAAACCACTTGCAGTCCTTGGCAATTTAGTGATGAAATCCATGATAATGTTTTCCCATTTCCATTCCGGGATTTCGGGTTGTTGAAGTAGACCTGATGGTTTCTGATGCTCAGCTTTGACCTTAGAACACGTCAAACATTCTCCTACGTATTTAGCAACATCGGCTTTCATACCCGGCCACCAAAAATGTTTCTTGAGATCCTTGTACATCTTCCCCGTTCCAGGATGTATTGAGTATCTGGTTTTATGAGCTTCTCTAAGTACCATTTCTCTCATATCTCCAAATTTTGGTACCCAAATCCTTTCAGCCCTATACCGGGTTCCGTCTTCCCGGATATTAAGATGCTTCTCCGATCCTTTGGGTATTTCATCCTTTAAATTTCCCTCTTTTAAAACTCCTTGTTGCGCCTCCTTTATTTGAGTAGTAATGTTATTATGAATCATTATATTCATAGATTTTACTCGAATGGGTTCTCTGTCCTTCCTGCTCAAGGCATCGGCTACCACATTTGCCTTCCCCGGGTGGTAACGAATCTCAAAGTCGTAATCATTCAATAATTCAATCCACCTACGCTGCCTCATATTCAGTTGTTTCTGATTAAATATGTGTTGAAGACTTTTGTGGTCGGTATATATAATACTTTTGACCCCATATAAGTAGTGCCTCCAAGTCTTTAATGCAAAAACAACCGCGCCTAATTCCAAATCATGCGTCGTATAATTTTGTTCGTGAATCTTCAATTGTCTAGACGCATAAGCAATCACCTTCGTTCGTTGCATTAATACACAACCCAGACCTTGCTTTGATGCATCACAATAAATCACAAAATCATCATTCCCTTCAGGCAATGACAATATAGGTGCCGTAGTTAGCTTTTTCTTCAATAACTGAAACGCTTTCTCTTGTTCATCATTCCATTCAAATTTCTTCCCTTTATGCGTTAATGCAGTCAAGGGTTTTGCTATTCTGGAAAAGTCTTGGATGAACCTTCTGTAGTAACCAGCTAGTCCTAAAAACTGGCGTATGTGTTTCGGAGTTTTCGGGGTTTCCCACTTTTCAACAGTTTCTATCTTTGCCGGATCCACCTTAATACCTTCTTTGTTCACTATGTGACCGAGGAATTGAACTTCTTCCAACCAAAATGCACACTTTGAAAACTTAGCGTACAATTCTTCCTTCCTCAATACTTCTAACACCTTTCTCAAATGTTCACCGTGTTCTTGGTCATTCTTTGAGTAAATAAGTATGTAATCAATGAAAACAATGACAAACTTGTCAAGGTATGGTCCACACACTCGGTTCATAAGGTCCATGAACACAGCTGGTGCATTAGTTAAACCAAACGGCATGACCATAAACTCGTAATGACTGTAACGTGTTCTGAAAGCAGTCTTTGGAATATCATCTTCTTTCACCCGCATTTGATGATACCCGGAACGTAAGTCAATCTTTGAATAAACAGACGAGCCTTGTAGTTGATCAAATAAGTCATCGATTCTCGGTAGTGGGTAGCGGTTCTTGATGGTAAGTTTGTTCAACTCTCGGTAGTCGATACACAACCTGAATGTACCATCTTTCTTCTTGACAAACAAAACAGGAGCTCCCCACGGTGATGTGCTTGGTCGAATGAAACCACGCTCTAAAAGTTCTTGTAATTGGCTTTGTAGTTCTTTCATCTCGCTGGGTGCGAGTCTGTAAGGAGCACGAGCTATTGGTGCAGCTCCTGGTACAAGATCTATTTGAAATTCAACGGATCGATGTGGGGGTAATCCCGGTAATTCTTTCGGAAATACATCAGGAAATTCTTTTGCGACGGGAACATCATTGATGCTCTTTTCTTCAGTTTGTACTTTCTCGATGTGTGCTAGAACAGCATAGCAACCTTTTCTTATTAGTTTTTGTGCCTTCAAATTACTAATAAGATGTAGCTTCGTGTTGCCCTTTTCTCCGTACACCATTAAGGGTTTTCCTTTTTCTCGTATAATGCAAATTGCATTTTTGTAACAAACGATCTCCACTTTCACTTCTTTCAACCAGTCCATACCGATTATCACATCAAAACTCCCTAACTCTACTGGTATCAAATCAATCTTAAATGTTTCGCTAACAAGTTTAATTTCTCGATTCCGACATATATTATCTGCTGAAATTAATTTACCATTTGCTAATTCGAGTAAAAATTTACTATCCAAAGGCATCAATGGACAACTTAATTTAGCACAAAAATCTCTACTCATATAGCTTCTATCCGCACCCGAATCAAATAAAATGTAAGCAGATTTATTGTCAATAAGAAACGTACCCGTAACAAGCTCCGGGTCTTCCTGTGCCTCTGCCGCATTAATATTGAAAACTCTTCCACGGCCTTGTCCATTCGTGTTCTCCTGGTTCGGGCAATTTCTAATAATGTGGCCCGGTTTTCCACATTTATAACAAACTACATTGGCATAACTTGCTCCGACACTACTTGCTCCGCCATTACTCGTTCCGACACCATTTGTTCCTTTCGTTCTATTAACCCCTGGTCCGTAGACCTCACACTTCGCCGCGCTATGACCATTTCTTTTACACTTGTTGCAAAATTTGGTGCAGAACCCCGAGTGATTCTTTTCACACCTTTGGCATAGCTGCTTCTGATTGTTGTTGTTGTTGCGGTTATTATTGTTGTTGGGATGATTGTTGTAGTTGCTGTTGTTGTTGTTGTTGGGCCGTTTGTTGTAGTTGCGATTGATGTTGCGATTGTTGGGATAATTGTTGCGATTATTGTTGTAATTGCTGTTGTTGTTGTATTGGTGATTCTTATCACCGTTTTCCTCCTACTTTCTTTTGACTTGCTTCACATTGGCCTCTTCAGCAGTCTGTTCTTTAATTCTTTCTTCAATTTGGTTCACGAGTTTGTGAGCCATTCTACATGCCTGTTGTATGAAGGCGGGCTCGTGTGAACTTATATCTTCTTGGATTCTTTCCGGTAATCCTTTCACAAACGCGTCGATCTTCTCTTCCTCATCTTCGAATGCTCCCGGACACAATAGGCACAATTCTGTGAATCGTCTTTCGTACGTGGTAATATCAAATCCTTGGGTTCGTAACCCTCTAAGTTCTGTCTTGAGCTTATTGACCTCGGTTCTGGGACGGTACTTCTCGTTCATCAAGTGCTTGAATGCTGACCACGGTAGTGCGTACGCATCGTCTTGTCCCACTTGCTCTAGATAGGTATTCCACCATGTTAACGCAGAACCTGTGAAGGTATGCGTAGCGTACTTTACTTTGTCCTCTTCAGTACACTTACTTATGGCAAACACCGATTCGACCTTCTCGGTCCACCGTTTCAATCCGATCGGTCCTTCGGTTCCATCAAATTCCAAAGGTTTGCAGGCAGTGAATTCTTTGTAGGTGCATCCTACACGATTTCCTGTACTGCTAGATCCAAGGTTATTGTTGATATGTAGCGCAGCCTGTACTGCGGCTATGTTTGAAGCTAGAAAAGTACGGAATTCCTCTTCATTCATATTCACAGTGTGTCGAGTAGTCGGTGCCATTTCCTTCAAAATAGTTAAATGGAACAAGTTAATCATACAGAATATTAAGAGTAGTTAATAGTATTTCGTAGCATAATATGAACTCATTTATAAAAGCTTTTTCTTCATATTAGCGTTTTATAAGTTTAAATTCGGGTAGTACCTACCCGTTAAGTTCATACTTAGTAGCTAATATACAATTCAACTACTACAATTCTATATGAAAAACTGATTATAATAATATTTCGCGTTCAAACTTTTATACAATATTTTACAAACTTACAATACCGCTTATTTTACATAAAGCATGAAATATAGCACACAATAACTTTGATACAAGATAGTTGTGAAGATAATTCTAGCTAGTACACAAGTCGTTCAGCAAAGGCAATAAAGACACGTAATTCATACGTCCAGAAACAAGTCATGCATTCTGGTTTTACTAGGACTACTTCCCAACCTTGGTCTTGTGCAACGTAACCGTTATGGCCGTTGATAAGACAGCGTGTTGTAACGTCGTCAAAGGGACGAGGGTTACGTAATGTCCAACAGTCCCGTAATAATCTAAAAACCTCATTTCTTACCCCAATTACCGACTCCGTCACTTGTGGAAACGTTTTGTTTAATAGTTGTAGCCCGATGTTCTTGTTCTCACTTTGGTGAGAAGCGAACATTACTAATCCGTAAGCATAACATGCTTCTTTATGTTGCATGTTAGCCGCTTTTTCTAAATCACGAAGTCCAATATTCGGATATATTGAGTCAAAATAATTTCTTAACCCGTTGCGTAAAATAGCATTTGGGTTCCCCGCAATATATGCGTCAAAGTAAACACATCGTAACTTATGGGTTTCCCAATGTGATATCCCCCATCTTTCAAACGAAAGTCTCTTATAAACCAAGACATTCTTGGAACGTTCTTCGAATGTCTTACAAACTGATCTCGCCTTAAATAGTTGTGCCGAGGAATTCTGGCCGACTCTAGACAAGATTTCATCAATCATGTCTCCGGGTAGGTCTCTTAAAATATTGGGTTGTCTATCCATTTTGTGTTTTTAAACTGTAAAATAGACAAGAGTTAGATTCATAAAAAAATACTTATTAATACAAGCAATTTTTACATATATCATAAAGCATAAGAACACTATATTACATATATTACACCACACGAATACAACTATCTTATTCCGACTCGCTCGTTTCTTCTTCTTCGGTTTTGGTTCGTTTTGCCAAGTTTCTAGGGATATATGATGTTCCCCTAATACGAGCCGTCGTTGTCCACATTGGTTTAGAAAAACCTGGTGGTTTAGAGGTTCCCGGGTCATTGTTACAACTTAAGGACTTCGGGCGTTGACGATACATATAAAGTTCATCGGGGTTGGAATTAGATTTCTCTATTTTTATGCCCTTTCCCTTATTATTTTCTTTTGCCTTTTTAAATTCAGTTGGGGTAATTTCTATAACATCATCGGAATTCTCGTCGGAATCCGATTCATCGGAGAATTGGTAATCCTCCCAATATTTTGCTTCCTTGGCGGAAACACCATTGACCATAATTAACCTTGGTCGGTTGGTTGAGGATTTTCTTTTACTTAACCGTTTTATTATTTCCCCCACCGGTTCTATTTCTTCATCCGGTTCCGATTCTTCTTCCGGTTCCGATTCTTCTTCCGGTTCCGACTCTTCTTCCGGTTCCTCTTCGGGAACTTGTGAATCAGTCCACGAATCATTCCAATTTACATTTGACTCTTCATTATTATTAGGTGAGTCAATGGGACTTGTTCTAGAGGTAGACATCTATCACATAATATCAAACGCGTTAAGAGATTAATATATCACATAATATTCACATGTTAAAAATATATAGTTTCCAACAAAATTTGTTAAGCAATCATTTTTCAAGTAAACACGGTCGAAGTCCAGACTCACTAATGCATCCTAACAAACTCGATAAGACACACTAATGAAAAATTCTGGTTCTCTAAGACCAACGCTCGGATACCAACTGAAATGTCCCGTTCTTATTGATTAAAAACGTTCCATATTAATTGATTTCGTTGCGAGGTTTTGACCTCGATATGAGACGTTTTTCAAAGACTGCATTCATTTTTAAAACAAACCATAACCTTTATTTCATAAATAAAGGTCTAAAAAGCTTTACGTAGATTATCAAATAATGATAATCTAAAATATCCTGTTTACACACGACCATTACATAATGGTTTACAATACAAATATGTTACATCGAAATCAGTTTCTTGAATGCAGTTTTTACACAATATCATACAAACATGGACTCCAAATCTTGTCCTTATTTTAGTATGCAACAGCGGAAGCTCTTAATATTCACCTGAGAATAAACATGCTTTAAACGTCAACAAAAATGTTGGTGAGTTATAGGTTTAACCTATATATATCAAATCGTAACAATAGACCACAAGATTTCATATTTCAATACACATCCCATACATAGAGATAAAAATCATTCATATGGTGAACACCTGGTAACCGACATTAACAAGATGCATATATAAGAATATCCCCATCATTCCGGGACACCCTTCGGATATGATATAAATTTCGAAGTACTAAAGCATCCGGTACTTAGGATGGGGTTTGTTAGGCCCAATAGATCTATCTTTAGGATTCGCGTCAATTAGGGTGTCTGTTCCCTAATTCTTAGATTACCAGACTTAATAAAAAGGGGCATATTCGATTTCGATAATTCAACCATAGAATGTAGTTTCACGTACTTGTGTCTATTTTATAAATCATTTATAAAACCTGCATGTATTCTCATCCCAAAAATATTAGATTTTAAAAGTGGGACTATAACTCACTTTCACAGATTTTTACTTCGTCGGGAAGTAACACTTGGCCACTGGTTGATTCACGAACCTATAACAATATATACATATATATCAAAGTATGTTCAAAATATATTTACAACACTTTTAATATATTTTGATGTTTTAAGTTTATTAAGTCAGCTGTCCTCGTTAGTAACCTACAACTAGTTGTCCACAGTTAGATGTATAGAAATAAATCGATAAATATTATCTTGAATCAATCCACGACCCAGTGTATACGTATCTCAGTATTGATCACAACTCAAACTATATATATTTTGGAATCAACCTCAACCCTGTATAGCTAACTCCAACATTCACATATAGAGTGTCTATGGTTGTTTCGAAATATATATAGATGTGTCGACATGATAGGTCGAAACATTGTATACGTGTCTATGGTATCTCAAGATTACATAATATACAATACAAGTTGATTAAGTTATGGTTGGAATAGATTTGTTACCAATTTTCACATAGCTAAAGTGAGAAAAATTATCCAATCTTGTTTTACCCATAACTTCTTCATTTTAAATCCGTTTTGAGTGAATCAAATTGCTATGGTTTCATATTGAACTCTATTTTATGAATCTAAACAGAAAAGTATAGGTTTATAGTTGGAAAAATAAGTTACAAGTCGTTTTTGTAAAGGTAGTCATTTCAGTCGAAAGAACGACGTCTAGATGACCATTTTAGAAAACATACTTCCACTTTGAGTTTAATCATAATTTTTGGATATAGTTTCATGTTCATAATAAAAATCATTTTCTCAGAATAACAACTTTAAAATCAAAGTTTATCATAGTTTTTAATTAACTAACCCAAAACAGCCCGCGGTGTTACTACGACGGCGTAAATCCGGTTTTACGGTGTTTTTCGTGTTTCCAGGTTTTAAATCATTAAGTTAGCATATCATATAGATATAGAACATGTGTTTAGTTGATTTTAAATGTCAAGTTAGAAGGATTAACTTTTGTTTGCGAACAAGTTTAGAATTAACTAAACTATGTTCTAGTGATTACAAGTTTAAACCTTCGAATAAGATAGCTTTATATGTATGAATCGAATGATGTTATGAACATCATTACTACCTTAAGTTCCTTGGATAAACCTACTGGAAAAGAGAAAAATGGATCTAGCTTCAATGGATCCTTGGATGGCTCAAAGTTCTTGAAGCAGAATCATGACACGAAAACAAGTTCAAGTAAGATCATCACTTGAAATAAGATTGTTATAGTTATAGAAATTGAACCAAAGTTTGAATATGATTATTACCTTGTATTAGAATGATAACCTACTGTAAGAAACAAAGATTTCTTGAGGTTGGATGATCACCTTACAAGATTGGAAGTGAGCTAGCAAACTTGAAAGTATTCTTGATTTTATGAAACTAGAACTTTTGGAATTTATGAAGAACACTTAGAACTTGAAGATAGAACTTGAGAGAGATCAATTATATGAAGAAAATTGAAGAATGAAAGTGTTTGTAGGTGTTTTTAGTCGTTGGTGTATGGATTAGATATAAAGGATATGTAATTTTGTTTTCATGTAAATAAGTCATGAATGATTACTCATATTTTTGTAATTTTATGAGATATTTCATGCTAGTTGCCAAATGATGGTTCCCACATGTGTTAGGTGACTCACATGGGCTGCTAAGAGCTGATAATTGGAGTGTATATACCAATAGTACATACATCTAAAAGCTGTGTATTGTACGAGTACGAATACGGGTGCATACGAGTAGAATTGTTGATGAAACTGAACGAGGATGTAATTGTAAGCATTTTTGTTAAGTAGAAGTATTTTGATAAGTGTATTGAAGTCTTTCAAAAGTGTATAAATACATATTAAAACACTACATGCATATACATTTTAACTGAGTCGTTAAGTCATCGTTAGTCGTTACATGTAAGTGTTGTTTTGAAACCTTTAGGTTAACGATCTTGTTAAATGTTGTTAACCCAATGTTTATAATATCAAATGAGATTTTAAATTATTATATTATCATGATATTATCATGTATGAATATCTCTTAATATGATATATATACATTAAATGTCTTTACAACGATAATCGTTACATATATGTCTCGTTTAAAAATCATTAAGTTAGTAGTCTTGTTTTTACATATGTAGTTCATTGTTAATATACTTAATGATATGTTTACTTATTATAGTATCATGTTAACTATATATATATCCATATATATGTCATCATATAGTTTTTACAAGTTTTAACGTTCGTGAATCACCGGTCAACTTGGGTGGTCAATTGTCTATATGAAACACATTTCAATTAATCAAGACTTAACAAGTTTGATTGCTTAACATGTTGGAAACATTTAATCATGTAAATATCAATCTCAATTAATATATATAAACATGGAAAAGTTCGGGTCACTACAAATGCAGCCTAATTCCCTACAACCAGAGTTCTGATACCAACTTTAACTTCAGTTGAGGACAAAAATCCCAATCAGTGCCTTTCATGAGAACAGGGTGACCACTGAGTGTACCTCAGACACTGGTTTTGCGGCCCACGTTTCCGCCAGGCCAACCCCAACAGGGACCGCGAGGAGTAAGAGCCAATGCTTCGTCACAGGTTACACTGTGAGAACCCCCTCTACGGCTAACACGCCTCATTGGACGTGTTCAAGCCAGCTCTGATACCAACTTTAATGACCCGTCAAAGTACACTTGATGACCATCGTTATCTTGGTCCCACAGCTTGATCATAACTCTATATGAATTTAATAAATAACCTTGTATTCTTTATTTAAAAATGATTTCCTATAAAGGAAACCTATCAAAATATATAAGTTTAGAAAAACTATACATAAATACTTTAACCAAAAGTTGACCAAATCAAAGCCAACAAACACCCACTATTTAATGTATCAAAATAGAATGCAAGTTAACATTTAACAAAAGCTGCCATCATAAATATGCAGACTCTCTAAGCACAGCGGAAGCAATCAATCATGAACCTGAGAATAAAATATGCGAGTAACTGTCAACAAAAATGTTGAGTGAATTATAGGTTTAATATTGCAAACAATATTTAATTTGAACAATAAAACTTTATGTTTGAAAACATAAAAACTCCTTTTTGGACCACAAAATTATATGCTAGAAAACATATAAAAACATTATTCCATTTTTCGTGAGCCACCTGGTAACCACTTAACCATTTATTTACCCTTGCCAAACACAATAAATAATATACACCGAACAAGTGTATCTACAACAAAATAAGAAGTACTAAACATTCCGATTATAAATTGCTAGCGCGACTAGCTCGAAATGGGGTTGTCAAACCCGATAGATCTATCCGTAGGATTCGCGTTCACCAGTAGAAACCAGTGATTACAGTTACCAGACTAGGGAATATTTTTGTTCAACTCACAATGAATAATTTAAACCAACCTCCACTTGTGTCCAAAATATAAAATAAATTGCATGTATTCTCATCCCAAAAGATTAAAATAGAAAAATGGGACTATAACTCACCTTAATAGCAACGAAGTAACCACACAAATATGCGAACAGCAAATGAAGTAAAGTGATCAGGAATGATCAAAACGCCGACCTATAAATAAAGCAGGTCGATATAAATAACTAACTTAGGTCAAGTCTTAGTATGATAGCTATTGTACATATTGCAAGTAGACATAGAACAACACTCAACATGCATCGGTTTGATCGGAACAGTGTACGAACACACACTTTCTATTTTTAGAAAGTTTCTATTTTTAGCAGGTTTCCATTTTAGGAAAGTTCCTATTTTAGGAAAGTTTCTATTTTTGGAAAGTTTCTATTTTAGGAAAGTTTTTATTTTAGGAAAGTTTCTATTTTTGGAAAGTTTCCAAATTTAAAAAGTTTCCATATTTAGAAAGTTTCTATTTTTAGAAAGTTTTTAAGTTAGAAAAGTTTCCTTAATTAGAAAGTCAACAAAAGTCAACTGAAAGTCAAAGTCAACCGAAAGTCAACTCAAAAGTCAACCTTGGTCAAACATAGTCAACATTAATTTTAAAAGTGTAAGTTGTAATAATAATATAAGTTATAATGTTAATTAAAGTTAAATATGTATAATTATGTCATAACATAAGTTTAATTAAATTAAAATGAATTAATAAAGTTAACATAAGTTTAAATGATATAATCAATATAACATAAGTATTTAATTAATTAATTAAATATTAGTCATAATATAAGTATTATTAATTAATAATAATTTTTAAATCATATCATAAGTATTATTAATTAATAATGAATTATTAATCATATCATAAAGTTTCTAATTATAATTATTAAACCATAAGTATTTAATAATTAAATTATAATTAAATAATAACTAAGCCTTATAATAATTAAATAATTATTTAATTCTTATTATAAGTCTTATAATAATAATCTTATAATATAAGTTTAATACTTATCATAAGTATTTTCCATTAATAATAAAAGTATTATTAATCATAAGTTTAATTAAAAGTTTAATTAAATCATAAGTAATTAAATAATGATATAATAAATATATATCATAAGTCTTAAATTATAATAATTACTTTTTATATCATAAGTAATTTAATAATAATGAAAATCATTATTTTTATCATAAGTCATAATTAATAACCATAAGTTTTAATTAAAAGTTCATCGGGTCATAACTTGAGCTCCGGAAATCAGTTTTCGGCGAGTCTTATATATATCTCCGCCTAACCAACTCACTCGACACCTTAGTGTGCTCAAGAACACCCCAAGAACAGCAAACAAGTCGTGACTTACAGCCACTAATCAGTTTGGATCTTCAATCCGCTCAAAAACGTGTTTTAGTCATAACGGGTGATCCGTGGCTCGGATTTCGATGGCCCAAACATGAAAGTTCATCCCATCATCATTTCTAACACACTAGTACACCCTAAAGACTCTAAAAATGATCACAAAGTCGGACCATACCTGTACCAATTCGTTTTCACAATTTAATCTTAACATAACACCATTTTAATCATATCTAGAGTTCAGGGAATCGAAATGCCATGAATTCGGAGTCTAAAATTAATGTATTGATGAGAGGAACTCATATAGATACTTAAATTTCACTTTTATATCAGTTACAATATCAGAAATTTACGAATAAGCTGCTGTCCCAATTTAATCAAACCGAAAACATGAATTAACGAGCATTTCTACGCATACAATCAACAATACAATAACATATAATCAACATACTATCAAAATAACATCAAAATACAGAAAATTAAAGAAAAATTGAAAAGCTAGGGTTAGGGTTTATGCCCTAATCAAGAATTGATTGATACAATCGCGTAGAGGATGAAGAGAGCAATCCGATTATGCAACCAATTGAATGAGCCAAGCTATATTTGATGAACAAATGGTGATGATGATGATTTTGCTGATGGTGGACGGCCAAAACAAGAAAAGGAGAGGAGGGAGAGAAAAAGTCATGAGAAAAAATTAGGTTTTTAGGAAATAAATGTGTAAGTGTGAAATAAATTGCAAAAATAAAAATATGAGGGGAGCAAGGCCATATTCGGCCGAATTTTTGCATGGAGGTAGGCCCCTTGGCCCACTTTGATCTTATTGTTCATTGCTTGTGGCCCGAATTTCCGAACGAAGCCCGGAATGCGAAAACACGATTACGCGATTAATTATTCGGAATGATATTAACTACGTGACGAAAAATATATATAAACACTATATATAAATATATGACATTAAAATATCATATTTTAAATAATTAGGATTTATAAATCCCAAAAGCTCGACCGTTGGTTTGAAAACCGAAAAGATTCGCCGGTTAGAAATCCGCGATTCGTATAAACGTACAATTTAAAATATGAATACAAATATTCACTTAACACATAGTAATTAATATATTATTACTAAAATAATAATATAGATCATAGAAATGACGTGGCACAAATAACAATTAACGGTCGTTAAATAATTAACGGTAAAAGATAACGAAAAAAGTAAGGTCGTTACAGGTTATCATCAATTGCGCGCTAAAGAATCTGATGTTCCGAAAATCGCTTTTCGCACCCGTTATTGTCACTTTGAATTCCTTATTATGTCGTTCGGATTAACAAATGCACCTGCTGTATTCATGGACCTCATGAACCGTGTGTGCAGACCCTATCTAGACAAATTCGTTATTGTTTTCATCGACGACATCTTTATTTATTCTAAGAGTGATGAAGAGCACGAAGAACATTTGAATTTGGTACTTGATTTATTGAGAGAAGAAGAGTTGTACGCCAAGTTCTCTAAGTGTGCTTTCTGATAAAGAGAAGTTCAATTCCTTGGACATATTGTTAGTAACCAGGGAATTCAAGTTCATCCTGCCAAGATTGAGGCAATTGAGAAGTGAGAAATTCCGAAAACTCCTACTCAAATTCGTCAGTTCCTAGGTTTGGCAGGCTATTTTAGAAGGTTCACTCAAGAGTTTTCATGAGTAGCGAAACCTCTGACTGCTTTAACGCATAAGGGGAAGAAGTACGAGTGGAAGAGTGAACAAGAGTCTGCTTTCCAGAATCTGAAGAAGAAGTTAACTTCTGCACCGATATTATCACTACCTGAGAGTAATGATGATTTTGTTATCTATAGTGATGCTTCGTGCCGAGACTTGGGTTGTGTTTTGATGGAGTGAAAGAAAGTCATTGCCTACGCGGCATGACGGTTAAAGATTCATGAACAAGAATTATACAACTCATGATTTAGAATTGGGAGCTGTTGTGTTCGCACTCAAGATTTGAGACATTACTTATATAGGGTCAAATGTACCGTGTACACTAATCACAAAAGTCTTCAACATATCCTTGATCAGAAACAGTCGAATATGAGGCAACAAAGATGGATTGAGACGTTGAACGATTATGATTGTGAACTTTTATATCATCCGGGGAAGGCTAATGTTGTGGCCGATATATTAAGTCATAAAGAGAGGACTGAACCTCATAGGTTTAGGGCCTTAAATATGACCATTCGAACAAACCTCGCAAGGCAGATTCTTGCAGCTCAATAAGAAGCCTTGAAGGAGGAGAATTTTGTAACGGGAAGGTCCGAGGCTTGAGTAAACAGTTAGAGGTACGAACCGATGCTACTCGGTATTTTGCGGGATGCCTCTGGGTTCCGAAGTTTGGTGATCTGCGACAACTTGTTCTAGAGGAGGCTCATAAGTCTAGGTACTCTATTCATCCTGATTCAGGAAAGATGTATCATGATCTTAAAGAGCTGTATTGGTGGCCTCATTTGAAGGCTGATGTGGCTACGTATGTGGCTAAGTGTTTGACATGTGCTAAGGTTAAAGCTGAACATCAGAACCGTTAGAACTTTTGGTGCAACTTGAAATTCCCGAGTGGAAGTGGGAAAGCATTACAATGGATTTTATTACGAAGTTACCGAGAATTGTGGGTGGTTATGATACATTTTGGGTTATTGTTGACCGACTCACTAAGTCAACTCATTTCTTGCCAATTAAAGAAATAGATTCAATGAAGAAGCTTACTCATTTGTATTTGAAGGAGATGGTTTCGAGACATGATGTTCCCGTATTGATTATTTCAGACCGAGACAGTTGATTTACATCGAGGTTTTGGCAGTCCTTACAAAATGCTTTGGGAACTAAATTGGATATGAGCACCGCTTATCATCTACAGTCGGATGGTCACAATGAAAGGACCATCCAAACGTTGGAAGGCATGTTGAAGGCATGCGTAATTGATTTTGGTAATGGTTAGGATAGATACTTGCCGTTGGCCAAATTTTCTTATAACAACAAGTTATCATGCAAGTATTAAAGCCGCACCGTTTGAAGCTCTGTATGGTAGAAAGTGTAGGTCTCCTATCTGTTGGAATGAGGTTGGGGATGCTCAACTCACAGGTCCAGAAATTATTCATGAGACTACCGAGAAGATCGTATAGATCAAAGGAAGGTTAAGAATCGCTAGGAGTCAGCAAAAGAGTTATGTTGAGGTTAGAAGAAAAGATTTAGAATTTCAAGTTGGTGATCTTGTCATGTTAAAGGTATCACTCTGGAAGGGTGTGGTACAATTTGGTAAGAGAGGAAAGTTGAATCCTCGTTTTGTTGGACCGTTTGAGATTATTGAGAGAGTTGGACCCGTGGCTTATCGTTTGAAATTGCCACAAGAACTTAGTGTTGTTCATGACGTTTTTCATGTATCGAATTTAAAGAAGTGTTTGGCCGAGGCCGATAAGACTATTCCTCTGGATGAACTTCATGTTGATAAACAACTCCAATTTATTGAGGAACCTGTTGAAATTATGGATCGAGAGGTTAAGACTCTCAAGCAAAGTAGAATTCCTATCGTCCGAGTGAGATGGAATGCCAGACACGGACCCGAGTTCACTTGGGAACGTGAAGATCAGATGAAGCAGAAGTACCCACATTTGTTCTCAGATGCCGAGACAACCCCTGCACCTGCTTAAATTTCGGGACGAAATTTTCGTAATGGGAAGGTACTGTAACGACCCTACTTTTTCCGTTATCTTTTACCGTTAAATATTTAACGACCGTTAACTGTTATTCGTGCCACGTCATTTCTATGACCTATATTATTATATTTGTAATAATATATTAATTATTATGTGTTATATGAATATCTGTATTCATATCTTTAATTGTACGTTTCTACGTGTCGCGATTTCTATCCGGCGAATCTTTTCGGTTTTCAAACCAACGGTCGAGCTTTTGGGATTTTTAAGTCCTAATTATTTTAAATATGATATTTTAATGTCATATGATCATATATAGTTTTTATATATTTTATCCGTCGCGTAGTTGTTATCTCTCCGAAAAATCAATCGCGTAGTAGCGTTTTCGCGTTTCGGGCTTCGATCGGGCGTTCGAGCGTTCGGGCCACAAGCAATTAGTCATATATCAATTATGGGCCATAAAAGGGGCCCACCCTCTTGCTAGAGCTGGCCATCACCCCATGGGGAGGGGGTGTTTGTGCCATTTTTCCAAACTAGTGATTTTATGGAACAAGGACCTAGTTTTCACTCCTCATTTCACATTCTATTTTTTTTTTTTTTTGTATTTCTCCTCTCCTTGCTCTCCTAGCCATCGCCACTAGCATCATCATCATCATCATCATCATCATCCTTCAATCAAATATTAATTGGATCAAGAAGCTTTAATCATCGACGGATTCCTCTCTTCGATCTCTACACACTCATACCATTCGATTCTTGATTAGGGTATAAACCCTAACCCTAGATTTTTAATTTTTCTTTATTTTTCTGTATTTTGATTATATTTTAATAGTATGATGATTACTTGTTGTTGTAATGGTGTTTGTATGCATAGAATTACTCATAAACACATGTTTTTGGTTTGATAAAATTGGAACAGCAGCTATTTCGTGTATTTCTGATATTGTGACTGTTATAAAAGTTAAAATAAAGTATCTAGATGAGTTCCTCTCATCAAGACATTAATTTTAGGCTCCGGATTCATGTCGTTTCGATTCCCGGAGCCCTAGATATGATCAAAGTGGTATTTTGTTAAGATTGAAATGTGATATTGGTATGAATCAGGTTTGGTCCGACTTTGTGACCATATTTGGTGACTTTAGGGTGTGTTAGTGTGTCAGGATCAATTATGGGACGAACTTTCATGTTCGGGTCATCTAAATCCGAGCCACGAATCACCCGTTGCGTCTAAAACACGATTTTGATTGAATTAAAGTTTCAAGTGATGTCTTGGCTGATCACCACGACTTGTAGGCTGTTCTTGGTGTGTTCTTGAGTGTACCAAAGTGTCGGGTGGTTTGATTAGGCGGAGATATATGTAAGGCTCGCCGAAAACCGACACACGGGGCTCAAGATACGACCCGATGAACTTTTGATTTAAAACTTGTGATTATTTATTAAACTTATGATATAAATAATGAATTTCATTATCATTTAATTACTTATGATAAAAAAAAGTAATTATTATAATTTAAGACTTATGATATATATTTATTATATCATTTAATTATTACTTATGATTTAATTAACATTTTAATTAAACTTATGATTAATAATACTTTTATTATTAATGGAAAATACTTATGATAAGTATTAAACTTATATTATAAGATTATTATTATATGACTTATAATAAAGATTAATTAATTATTTAATTATTATAAGGCTTAGTTATTATTTAATTATAATTTAATTATTAAATACTTATGATTTAATAATTATAATTAGAAACTTATGATATGATTAATAATTCATTATTAATTAATAATACTTATGATATGATTTAAAATTTATTATTAATTAATAATACTTATATTATGAATAATATTTAATTAATTAATTAAATACTTATGTTATATTAATTATATCATTTAAACTTATATTAACTTTAATAATTCATTTTAATTTAATTAAACTTATGTTATGACATAATTAGACATATTTAACTTTAATAAACATTATAACTTATATTATTATTACAACTTACACTTTTAAAATTAACGTTGACTATGTTTGACCAGGGTTGACTTTTGAGTTGACTTCCGGTTGACTTTGACTTTGACTTTCACTTGACTTTTGTTGACTTTCTAAATAAGGAAACTTTCCTAACTTAAAACTTTCCAAAAATAGAAACTTTTCAAAAATAGAAACTTTTCAAAAATAGAAACTTTCCAAAAATGGAAACCTGCTAAAAATAGAAACTCTCTAAAAATAGAAAGTGTGTCCGTACGTTGTTCCGATCAAACCGATGCATGTTGAGTATTGTTCTATGACTACTTGCAACATGTACAATAGCTATTATACTAAGACTTGACCTAAGTTAGTTATTTATATCGACCTGCTTTATTTATAGGTCGGCGTTGTGATCATTCCTGATCACTTTACTTCGATTGTTGTTCGCTTATATGTGTGGTTACTTCGTTTGCTATTAAGGTGAGTTATAGTCCCATTTTTCTATTTTAAATCTTTTAGGATGAGAATACATGCAATTTATTTTATATTTTTGGACACATGTGGAAGTTGGTTTAAATTATTCATTGTGAGTTGAACAAAAATATTCCCTAGTCTGGTAACTGTAATCACTGGTTTCTACTAGTGAACGCGAATCCTACGGATAGATCTATCGGGTTTGACAACCCCATTTCAAGCTAGTCGCGCTAGCAATTTATAATCGGAATGTTTCGTACTTCGTAATTTGTTGTAGATACACTTGTTCGGTGTATATTATTTATTGTGTTTGGCAAGGGTAAATAAATGGTTAAGTGGTTACCAGGTGGCTCACGGTAAATGGAATAATGTTTTTATATATTTTCTAGCATATAATTTTGTGGTCCAAAAAGGAGTTTTTATGTTTTCAAACATAAATTTTTACGGTTTAAATTAAATATTGTTTGCAATATTAAACCTATAATTCACTCAACATTTTTGTTGACAGTTACTCGCATGTTTTATTCTCAGGTTCATGATTGATTGCTTCCGCTGTGCTTAGAGAGTCTGCATATTTATGATGGCAGCTTTTGTTAAACAGTAACTTGCATTCTATTTTGATACATTTAATAGTGGACGCTGTTGACTTTGTTTTGATCAACTTTTGGTTAAGTAATAATGTATGGTTTTTCTAAACTTACATATTTTGATAGGTTTCCTTTATAGTAAATCATTTTTAAATAAAGAATGCAAGGTTATTTATTAAATTCATATAGAGTTATGATCAAGCTGTGGGACCAAGATAACGATGGTCTTCAAGTGTACTTTGACGGGTCGTTAAATTATATGCATATATAATATTCAATTGGTGAAATGAAATCCAAAAAGGAGATACAGTAAACAACAGTAATCGAATTTATATCAACTTTCTGGCATCCACATTACCACTCTTCCGGTTCATATGATTAATTTCAAGTTTGTCGATAAGAATAATAATTAAATAATATGATAATAATTATAATAATATTAATAATAAAAACGTGTAATCTGTTAGCCGCCTATTACTATTGGTTTACTATTTCATTCACGGACTGGATTTCGTACTCCGTTGATAATTAGTGGCGGATAAAAGTCTTCGGAAAAATCCCATATTTTTAAATTAACTATATGTATTTATTTTGGGCATTATGGTATAAAATTCAGTCATTAATTTAAAAAAAAATTTACATCAACTGTTCCTCTCATTTAAGGGTAAAATTTAAAAAGTGTTAAAATTAATTAATTAGATCCTAAATATACTTTTAATAAGCCTACAACCTATATAACTCATTTTCGTATCATCGTTTAATTTAAAATTACATAAGTTTGAATTTAACTTGCTTAATATCAATCGAAACATCAAACGAGTATTACTATCATTTAATGTTTATTTTTAATATATTTTATTTATATATAGAGATATATTTTAAATAATAATTATTATAATATCCTATTTTTATTTTATTAATTTTTAATAACAACAACATATAATACTTCAAATAATATTTCGAATTATTATTTATATATACATACACACATATCTATTTACACTTAATTGTTCGTGAATCGTCGGAACTGGTCGAAGGTCAAATGATTTCATGAAACAGTTCAAAAGTTTTGAGATTCGGTTTAATAGACTTTGCTTATCGTGTCGAAACTATATAAAGATTAAGTTTAAATTTGGTCAAAAATTTCCGGGTCGTCACATGTAAAGGATCGTCATTTGGACAATTCGTATTGCACCTGCAACTATGAAAAATTTCGAATGACGATACAGGAAAACAATATAAAATTTTATACACATATATACATATTCTATATACTACACTAAAAATACGCAACATCTAATCACATATTCATAATTACTATTTTTTAATTAATCACAAGGTTTAAATTTTAAAACTAATTAAATATGGGTAGTGGAATTATCTTACCAACAAATTCCAAAAATGTTACGAGCACTAAAATATAATTTTTTTTGGAACGACAATAAATTTTATGAAACTAGCGAGGAGATAGACAAGAAAAAAAATTATAAAACGTTCATGGAATTTTGTAACCACACAGACCAATTAACTCTACTCTTATAGAATCTAGAAACAAACAATTGAAACTTGACACTATAATGTCGAGAACATGACACTTCCGAAAGTTATTATCTTTGAAGATGATGCTATTTCGTAGTAGCCAAAAGTTCAAAGTTCAAAACTACACGGAACACTATAATATAATTGAAATCATTACTTCTGTATATTTTCAAAAAGTTCAAAGATTAAATGTCTAAATATTTTCTTATATGCTGCTTATTTATATTTATTTATATTTATATATTTATATGATAATAATATGATATTCCTTGTTACACTTACACTGAAACGGTTAAAATCACTTTTTGCCAATTAATTACTAGTAGTCACTACGAAAGGAATAAATGTCTATAGCGGTATCAAGAGAACTCATCAATCTTAAAGTTGTGAGTTTGAGATTTATTATGGGTAAAAAGAGTGCGTTTATTTGGTGTTAAATAAAAAGTTACTAGTAGTTACCAGAATCACAATAGAATAAGATCACTGAGGCATTGCCTGAGTGGTATAAGCTTTGGATTGCATCTGAGTCCTAATTGACGCATGTTCGAGTCCTAGTTAACGATGGTGTGTAAAGAGTTTCCTCTTAACACGTGTGTGGGTGACAATGAAAGTATTCGATGTCGAAATAGCCGTTCTAAATAACAATAGAATAAACTTAAATACAATAAACTTGTTAGCCACGTGGTATTCAGAAAAGAGATAATAGTGAATACTTAAGGGGTTAAACTATAAATTTAAGAACCAGAAGGGTCAATATTTACCAATTTGAAAACCATATAAATGATTATTTTTTGCGTTTCTTTTCGTTTTACCATATACTCAATAAATCATTCTCAAAAACATATCAATTAAAAATTTGTCCTTACAAAACCCTAAAACTGCGAAATTTCGGATTCTATTCATTTTCCTAAACGATCAATGTAGGTCAAATCAACTCGAAATCAAAATCAAATTTCAGGTAATCCTTTAATTTCATTTATCTGTGAATTTCTTAGATGTATATATATTTATATATACATATATATATATATATATATATACATATATATACGATTATACGAATTTACTTTGTGCATTGTTTTTAATAGATTCGGATCAAGTTGTAATTACGTGATATAAGATGTTTATCGATTTGATCATGATTGTGGATTAACTTCATCGCAGTTAATTTGTTGTTATCGATTGTATATTGATCTGTTATGCATTAATTTTGAGCTACATACATATTAACCCCAATTGTACGACCTGATTTATGTGTAAATATAGACTGTAGATGGTAGTCTGCATATATCTGATCATAGTATTGTGGCTCTTATATGGTCTTTAGCATCTAAAATAGGGTTATCACTTGGTACTAATTTATATAAGTAACTGAAATATCCTATATATGAAGTTTGTATAGTTGATAGCTTCTCATAGTAAAGATGGTGAAGCTGACAATGATTGCTCGTGTAACTGACGGTCTTCCACTAGCTGAAGGATTGGATGATGGGCGTGATATGCAGGATGCCGATTTCTACAAACAGCAAGTTAAGGCGTTGTTCAAGAATCTTTCAAGAGGACATAATGAAGCATCACGGATGTCTGTTGAAACCGGCCCTTACATTTTCCAGTAAACCCCATCTTCTCTACCTTGTGAAGTTAATCGTTTACTAAGTAGTAGTATGTGATAATTTGAAGTTTTTTCAACTCAATGTCTCAGCTATATTATTGAAGGGCGGGTATGTTATTTGACAATGTGTGAACGTGCTTACCCAAAAAAGCTTGCGTTTCAATACCTTGAAGACCTCAGAAATGAATTTGAGCGTGGTTATGCAAATCAAATTGAAACTGCAGCAAGGCCTTATGCTTTCATTAAATTTGGTAAATGTTACTCTTATGCTTTTTATGACGCGTAATTAGTTGCCTGGTGTAGCTAAACACTTATCTTTTGCAGATACATTTATACAGAAGACTAAGAAGTTGTACCAGGACACGAGAACTCAACGAAATATTTCCAAGCTGAATGATGAACTTTATGAAGTACACCAAATAATGACCCGTAATGTGCAGGAAGTTCTTGGTGTTGGTGAAAAGTTGGACCGTGAGTTCCTTTCTCTTTAGCAGTTACTGTTTATTGATTTCTTGATCATCTTAACCTTCTGATATACGTGCCTATTATCCAAATGAATGTCTCAAAATGGAATCTATAGTTACGGCCAAGGATTCGTATTTTCATTAAATTTATCAATACTATCATATCGTTTGTTTCTTATGTTTTAGATAAGGCTTTCAAGTGTCCTCTAACCATCAAATTGAATGCAACGAATTCATGATTGACCCTAACTTGGTTTTCTTTTGACAGATATAAGGTACATTTTAAATGATCATAATTAATTAGGCAGTTTTTTTCCTAAAGACCATAGACAAATGAAACTGTGCATATTTAATTGTATTAGCTGTATGTATGAGTACGATGATTTTAGAAGGCTGCATTATTAGCATATAGTCTAAATAGTTGTAAAGAATCATAATTGTCAATTTGGTAATGCAGACTGCAGAATATTAGAATACTGAAAGTGAGGTTTATTGATGTTGTTCAATGCAGTTTTTTGGTCTCTCTATTGATGCATTGCTAATGATGATGTAAATTTACTGTCAAGAACTAGTGTCGGGTTTTATTATATTCTTCAGAATGTATGAACCTTTATATGTATTTGAATCCATTTGATGTTGGTTACAATTTCTTCCTCTGAAAGAATTATCTCCGATGAAGCATCATTATTGATTGATTGTGAATTGTATATTATTGCAGAGGTCAGTCAAATGTCAAGTCGATTAACTTCAGAGTCTCGCATATATGCTGACAAAGCAAGAGATCTTAATCGACAGGTTAGTATGGTGTTACTATATGATGGAAGCATCATCTTGGTATTGTTTACTACCTGACTGCATTGTTTTATAGACAAAAATATAAAATTACCCGAGCCCAAAGGCCATGTAGTGTTTTTCCGGTGTTTGTATTTTTAAATTTTCGGAAATTCTTGTACATATAATAGTTGTTTGTACTTCATAGGAGCGTGTTTGCAACTCTAAATGCTCGTGGATTACATCATTTATCTATTCCAAAATTTTGACTCACTTTTTTCTATTAAACTTTTTACTGTAGGCATTGATCCGGAAATGGGCTCCTGTCGCAATTGTCCTTGGAGTCGTCATTTTACTCTTTTGGGTTAGAAAGAAGATATGGTGATTATGCCTTCTTTTTATATATGAGAAAGCATATCTTCTTGTATTCTATCGTTTTTGGGAGCTTAAGTGAACTTTTCTCACACCTATCAATACAAAAATTCATTTGACCCGTGAACTCGCATGTCTTAGATTATGGCTGTATTATTGGCGTAGTTATTAGCTATATGGATTGTAGAGGTTATGTTGCATCTTAACTTTGCATTTAGAACGTATTTACTTTATCTTTTGGATTAGTGGAATTCATACAGGGTTTTCTTCTGGTTGTGTGTGATTCATGTTTTTTGATAGTTTACCATGTTGTGCAACTAGAGCCAAAGGTTGATTGCCCCTAATCACTGGCCATCTTTGATGAATTTTCTTTCACTAAACCCCACCAAATTATTCCTTTTGAATGTTACAAGCAACAATTATGACTCGTCGTACGTTAAAAAAAAAAAAAAAAAAAAAAAAAAAAAGCACCTTCTGAAATCGTCAATGATTAAATTATTAACGCTTAACCATATCAAGTTGATTTTTGAACAACAGAATCAACCACCTAAAGATGTTGATGATAAAATTTACAAGAGCACTGAGAGTGGTGACCCAGGTCACTTGGCATGTCAGGCGTGACTTGGTGAGTCAGAAAAAGTGGAGAGTGGTGACATTGGTCACGTAGGTATGTCAGTTTTTATTTTTATTATTATTTTAGTGATTTTAAATATAACATATATTAATATAATTATAATTATAAAAATTAACATAAATAGAAATAACTTTCAATAAAATTAGAAAAAAACATTACATTTCCTAAAAATAAAAATAAAAACATTACAAGTCCTAAAAATAAAAAAATACCTGTTATAAAGTCAATAATTGGATGGTAATTTTATTGCATAGTATATTTATTTTAGTATAAATATGTGGAACGTGGGTTGGCACTTGGCACCCAACAATTATGCAATTCTATTTCTTTCACAAGTATCCTACTCCCTCCCTTAAATACTCACTCATATAAAATATCTTATATTGTACACAAGTGGTTGAGTAATCAAAAGGAACCCGAATAATCTTGCACTAATAATTTAATAAAATCTACAGTCAAGAACCAGGCCACTAAAGGTAGTTATAATCCTCCTGAATTATAACACGTTATCAGCACGATTATCTCAACATTTATACTAAATATGGTTGGCTCTGCCACCTAAATGATATATGGTCGACACTGTCGCCTAATTTACATTTATGTTATCTAACATTTATTTATGTATACTAACATTTACAGTTATGTTCACTAACATTTATATTTATGTTATACATGGTCGGTTATACCGCCTGAATTATATTTTCTGTAATCTAACTCATTAACTTCACTAACATTTATATTTATGTTAATAAGACCTCATGATTGTACGCAACACGTCATTTGACAACACGGTACTTTATGTACGCAACACGTCATTTGACAACACGGTACCATGGGTCGAGATTAATTCCGATCAATACGAATACGATGGGGTCTTTATATGTTATCAAACATTTATGATTACTTATGCAATTAATCATTATTTATTTCATGCATACTAATGTTTATTATTAAATTTATAATCTTAAAAGTTAAAATAGAAAAAGTAGTTTGTATTTTTTATTACTAATTATATACAAAATATACTATGACGGGGTTCTGCCCAAATGTTTCAAAACTGGTTTCATGAATGGGATAGAATTAAGGAGATTATGGGTAATAGCTATGGAGATGGAAGATGGGACTGCATATATATAAATACAAAAACAATAATCCATGTATAACATAAATATAAATGTTAGTGAACATAACTGTAAATGTTAGTATACATAAATAAATGTTAGATAAGTAGCTTTATATATGTCATAAGATAATACTTCGTAATCATTAAATGATGGCTAATAAAGGATGTAAATTGTATACAGCTTGTGTAAGATTATAAAATTTGTGAACTAGTAATGGTCAATAGTTGACTTAGACAAATCATAATGTAAAACTAAGACTAATCAAATTTTAAATTGTTGCTAAACTTTTCCTTATGCATTTCGAACTCCAATTTTTTTTTTTATCTATATATGTTACCAAAAAATTAGAAAAGTGAAGTAATCATACCATTATTCCTTTGTTTACTACTTATGAATCTAAACTAATTCTAATTTCATGTTGTTATTTGTCTATGAAAAAAAAATGATTATGATTATGATTATGATTATGATTTATGTTGTTCATCTTTCTGAAAATAGAAAATGTCAAACTTATCAAAGCTTGAGTTTGATGCCTTAGACGTATCGGGAACAAACTACACATCATGGGTTATGGACGTAGAAATAAATCTTGGATCATTGGGTATTCTAGAAACTTTAAAAGAAAATAATACTTGTTCCGATCAAGATAAATTAAAATCAATTGCTTTTATTCGCAAACATATTGATACCACTTTAAAACATATGTTTCTCACTATCAAAGATCCACATGTTTTATGGGAAAGTATCAAGAGTAGATTCGATAATCAAAAGGAAATATTACTCCCAGCTGCGAGGGAAGAATGGAGAAATCTAAGGTTCCAAGATTTCAAAAAGGTGAGTGAATACAGCTCGGCCATGTTCAAGATCCGTTCAAAGCTTCAATTCTGTGGTCAAGAAATAAGTGATGCTGATATGATGGAGAAAACTTTCTCCACAATGCATTCTGCAAACATAACTGTGCAAGAAAATTTAAGATTGCAGAATTATAAAACTTTTTCCAAACTTCAAACTTATCTCTTAGTTGCAGAAGTTAATAAAGAATTACTGATGAAAAATCAAGAATCTCGTCGTACCGGTGCGCTAGCATTTCCTGAAGCTAATGCTATTAACAATAATAATAATAAAAGAAGAAATGCACATGGACGAGGGCGTGGACAAGGTCGTGGCCATATTGGCCAAAACCATTGTGACGACCCAGAAATTTTCGACTAAATTTAAACTTTATCTTTATATTATTCTGACACGATAAGCAATGTTTGTTAAGTTAAATATCAAGGATTTTAAACTATGTTTATACATTCATTTAAACCTCGACCAAATTCCAATGATTCACGAACCATTAAATGAACATATATGAATATGTATGTATATGTGTATATATTATAAATTGAAAATGTCAAAAAAGTATTTAAACGTATAATGCTTTACATGAACGTATTTGTTTCAATATGATTATCGACGAAATTAAAAAAAAATATTAAATGCTTGAATTATCAGAAACATTGAATTATGATTACAAGTCTCTGTTGAGAGGTCCACTATGATTGAGTAAATCTATTCCTTTTAACGATATTCGAAATAATTTGTAAAGCTATTTATAAATAAAAACAAAAAGTGTCATTTACGAAAGTTAGACAAAAGTTAGTGGAGAATTGGTTTCCATAATATTCTATTAATCTATTTTTAAACGTACAAAAACGTTTTCAGTTTAAAAAGAACTTTATTATTAAAATATATATAACTTTTATAAATATCTAGAATCACTTTTGACAACTCATTACTTAACCATTATAATAAATATAATGATATTTATATTTTATTTCATTAAATATATATAACGATTTAAATTAATATTATATATATTTATACGCGTATTATACATACATAGTTTTTATACTTTTATTATATTTTAACTTTACCTTTACTTTACTTTTACTTTACTTTAACTTTAATAATTCACTTTAATAATTCATACTTTAATAATTCACTTTAATAATTCATACTTTAATAATTCACTTTAATAATTCAAAAATCTATTATAAATAGAATTCAATAGGTTTCATTATTTCATAGAAACTTGAAAATATATTTCTCTAAACTCTCTCAACCGATTTACATATATATATATATATTTGCTCTGTATTATTTCAAGATATTATTAGTATACATAAAATATTACGACGGAGTGATGTCCGAGTGATTTCAAAATAGTTTTTTGAATGAGTCGAAGCTAAGGAAATTATGGGTTATAGCTATGGACGTGATGGGTATGGTTCATGGGTATGCTCGTGAGGTCAATCTAGTGTTTATCATCTCCGTTGCGTCTACGTACTTTCCTGCAATATTGAATCTCAATATTGATACGTTCGTGAATCCGAGGCCAACCTTGCTCTTGTTAAATGACGTTATATGTATTTTTACTACGAAATACAGTATGGTGAGTTTCATTTGCTCCCTTTTTAATTGCTTTTGCAATATATATTTTTGGGCTGAGAATACATGCGCTGCTTTTATAAATGCTTTACGAAATAGAGACAAGTGATCAAAAATGATAATTCTGCGGATTGATGTGCTAGGTAATTTAGTTACATGTTATAAGAGCATGTGAGCGCGAATCCTAAAGATAGATCTATCGGGCTTAACACCCCCATCCTGTAGGCTGCACTAGACATAAGAGCTAGTGGGCGGATGTTTAGTACTTCGAGGATTATTTATACACTTGCGAGTGTACGTATCCATCTTTGCGAAGATGACTTATTATATTATTGTTAAGGTTGGTTACTGAGGCCTCAACATAAGCAGAACGGTTTTATACACTTGCGAGTGTACATATATTTATAAACGGAAATCTTGTGGTCTATTAATATATTGAAATGATTGTTATGATAAACCTATGAACTCACCAACCTTTTGGTTGACACTTTAAAGCATGTTTATTCTCAGGTATTAAAGAAATCTTCCGCTGTGCATTAGCTCATTTTAAGGATATTACTTGGAGTCATTCATGGCATATTTTGAAAGACGTTGCATTCGAGTCATTGAGTTCATCAAGATTATTTTTAAGTCAGTTATAGTTGGATGTATTATGAAATGGTATGCATGCCGTCAACTTTCGTTGTAAAGAAAGTTTGTCTTTTAAAAACGAATGTAATGTTTGTAAAATGTATCATATAGAGGTCAAATACCTCGCGATGTAATCAACTATTATGAATCGTTTATAATGTATATGAACGGGTCATTTCAGTTGGTATCAGAGCGGTGGTCTTAGCGAACCAGGTCTGCATTAGTGTGTCTAACTGATAGTCGTTAGGATGCATTAGTGAGTCTGGACTTCGACCGTGTCTGCATGTCAAAAGTTTTGCTCATCATTCTTGTCAGAAATTACTTGCTTATCATTCTTAGTCTAGACACATCTTATTGCATTGATTGCATGAATAGTGTATAGACAAAATTCATATCTTAGCGTATCTGCTAATTCATATCTTAACGTATCTGTTACTGTAAACTTTGCCTGACATATTCCGTAAATTCCTCCGTAATCTACGAAATCTTTTGCGCTATATATATAGATATTCTATGTAATTAGAATACCACCCGATAGCCGAAAAATCATTTCATATCGAAAAATCCTTTATTCAATCGAACGAAATGGAATTCGTCATTAGTTCAAGTCCCTCGAATTCCGATATGGAATCCCACTCAAGCTCCGAAAGCAGTGTGACCGGAATGGATCAACCAATTAGCCATCATCTATTCTGGATGAATTGGGGATAGGTTCGTAGCCTCCTCAATAATTGGAGACAAGAAGAAGGTGATCCCTTCCATCCACCACATTGCCCTCTTGGCGATGAACCTGAAGCACTTACCGGCGAACCGGTCTGAAACACCATTTGCTCTCTCATTTTCAGAGTATCTCGTCACGATTATATACTACATCAAATTCTAGATTTTATTTATCCGCTCGTCCGAACCGACAATCACCCCGGTGTAACAGAAGAAGTCAACGCGCTTCGCGCTCGAGTAGTGGCTTTAGAGAATATGGTGCAAGGGTTACAAACACCAACAAATAACGAAGTATTAATTCATAATTTCAATTTTATTGAATAAATACTCCGTAGAAGTTATGTAATTTCTAAAGTCTTTAGGGATTATTCAGTTCTAGTTTCAACCGTAAATCAAATGAGTTTAATTTAATATTAACTCATTAAATCTATGTTACATCTGAAGAAAATATGCACATATATATTTTCATAAAGACTGTAATAAAATTCTGTTGTACAAAATATTAATTGTGAAAAAAAAAAATTAACGGGTAGGTAATACCCGAGAGATATATAAATTCACAATTAATATGTTACATTTTTCGAATCTGATTAAGCAAATCATCAACTATACTCCCAAAATCTCACAACAATATACATTCTTGTATAGTAATCAAAACAACCATTCTCACCCAAATTTGATTACGCATTCTGATTTTGACAAATCAAAATCCAAGTCATGATTTAACAGAAGACATCACTCTTAGATTCCTACATCTTTCAAAGCTATACTTTGACTTCAAAACTGTGTTAGAACATCATATGTATATTAATGATTACAAACTGTGTTCAAACTCTCCGAAGTTTTCGAAGACACTTCAAACAATGAACAATCGAGATGATGATCCAACCACATATTACCCACATTTATGTACCTAAAAAGCTCTCGAAGCCAAAGTCATAGTTCAACGCGTATCCGTGTCAGACCCTTTGGCATTTATTAGCTAAAATGACTTTTCAATTCCTTTTCAAAGTAGACAGTTTTGTCACAGCTCCAGCAAGTCAACTTCGACTTTTCAGTTGGACTAGTCTTATTATAATCTCGATAGATACGTTGCCCTTTCGCCAACGTTACCGGGGAATCGTTTATATTCACCACATTAGCAATAAACTTACCAACAACTTCACTGATCTTTGACTTTCCAAAAAAAAAAAAAAATCATTATAATTATCGAAACCCTATCATATATTTATTCGTACCTTATAACAAGAATTGCCATACCAATTATTGAGAATCAGCAATCAGTATTTTGAAACCTCGCAGCATGTCTACATCAACAATTACATATACACACAACGTCTACCTCCAAGACTTACATTCTTTGAATGAGAAATTTCTGAAAAACACCCTAAACTGCGAACCAGTTCTCGAAATTTTGAAAAATGCTGATGAAGCAACAAAAACTGTAAACGACCTTAACAGTAAAAAGTTGGATTATAAAGGATAGTATATTGGCAAAGCTCAGAAAAAGAGAAGCTTTAGAACTGGAAAACGGATTGAGCAAAGTATGAAGGAGGCTGTGGACAAATCATAAAGGCTGAACCTGCCTTCAAAGGATCCAAATGATTCATTACTTGCTGAAGTCATTAACGAATACCTTGCTCCTAACTCTAAACCCCTGCGGACAATATCCTTCATCATCCTCTGATATTAGACATTCTAAGATATCATCGTATCTTTCATTATAAATATCATCCATACTTCTGAAGATATTTTTATAATTATTCTTATCTGAAATCATTTACCTCTTCGCGCTATCTGTATTATATCATAAAGGAAACTATTTTAGTTTCTAAATTCTGAAACATTCGAGTTTAAAATAGGAATATTCTTGAAGAAGTGTTGGGAGCTGAAGCATGAGTTAGTATAATATAATGACACTTGATCAACGTGATTATATTATAGTAATTCATGATGAGTTTCTAAATGGAACATGATGATTCACAGATCATAACGTCATCATGTGCTATGTTACACGACTCTTGTATTCTATTTAATCTCTAAAAATATCAAGAATATATTTTCTTGATGATTCGGTCTTTTCAGGGTATTTTGGTAAATTAACAAATCAAGATCGTGTCATTACAATTTCCTTCCTAGAACATTAACAATGTTCATTCCGAAATTTATATCTGCGAATTCTGGACCATTACAAGCGGTGCTTAATCGCAAGAAGAAGAAACGAAAGGACAAAGCTCCGAACTAGAAATGGGAGTATAAATCATAGCAAATAGAAGAGAGCATTAACTGTGGATGACAATGATTATAGAAGAAGCAAGGACTTTGAAATATAAGGGAAGATATAAAACCCAACAACAACCCAGAAATCACAAACCGTATATATCAATGCATATAGCAATATAAAGACACGGGAGAACTAAAAACACTATAAAACCAAGAGTATAGTAGAAGTAAATAGATTCTTCCGGAGGCAGATGAAAAAGAAGAATGACAGATATGAAAGTGAGGAGTATATCGAGAATCAGTACTGGATGAAGCATATTGACAAATACTTTAAAATATGAGTTGAGGGAGAAAGAATAGAAGGTGTGAGTTGTAAGGAAACGAAGGAGGTGGATTTATAGTGAAATACCCGACAGAGAAATCAAGATGGATTATCGTATTAATTCGAAGAGAATCATAATCTCCTTAATCACCGAAGCATCAAATCCAACATAGATTACAAAGATTTTCTTTAAATTCGGAGATCAATTGTGATGACGTCAAAAGATATGACGAATCACTATAATCTTATTTCCTTCATTTACGATAACTTCCCTCATACGCTTTGAGTAATCGAATTATTTTATCCATACTTCTTAGACATGATAAAACTTTATAATCGTCATAATAACATTCTCATTGTTAGTCATGACGACCTCTATCAAATTTCGGGGACGAAATTTCTTTAACGGGTAGGTACTGTGACGACCCAGAAATTTCCAACTAAATTTAAACTTTATCTTTATATTATTCTGACACGATAAGCAATGTTTGTTAAGTTAAATCTCAAGGATTTTAAACTATGTTTATACATTCATTTAAACCTCGACCAAATTCCAATGATTCACGAACCATTAAATGAACATATATGAATATGTATGTATATGTGTATATATTATAAATTGAAAATGTCAAAAAAGTATTTAAACGTATAATGCTTTACATGAACGTATTTGTTTCAATATGATTATCGACGAAATTAAAAAAAATATATTAAATGCTTGAATTATCAGAAACATTGAATTATGATTACAAGTCTCTGTTGAGAGGTCCACTATGATTGAGAAAATCTATTCCTTTTAACGATATTCGAAATAATTTGTAAAGCTATTTATAAATAAAAAAAAAAAGTGTCATTTACGAAAGTTAGACAAAAGTTAGTGGAGAATTGGTTTCCATAATATTCTATTAATCTATTTTTAAACGTACAAAAACGTTTTCAGTTTAAAAAGAACTTTATTATTAAAATATATATAACTTTTATAAATATCTAGAATCACTTTTGACAACTCATTACTTAACCAGTATAATAAATATAATGATATTTATATTTTATTTCATTAAATATATATAACGATTTAAATTAATATTATATATATTTATACGCGTATTATACATACATAGTTTTTATACTTTTACTATATTTTAACTTTACCTTTACTTTACTTTTACTTTACTTTAACTTTAATAATTCACTTTAATAATTCATACTTTAATAATTCACTTTAATAATTCATACTTTAATAATTCACTTTAATAATTCACTTTAATAATTCAAAAATCTATTATAAATAGAATTCAATAGGTTTCATTATTTCATAGAAACTTGAAAATATATTTCTCTAAACTCTCTCAACCGATTTACATATATATATATATTTGCTCTGTATTATTTCAAGATATTATTAGTATACATAAAATATTACGACGGAGTGATGTCCGAGTGATTTCAAAATAGTTTTTTGAATGAGTCGAAGCTAAGGAAATTATGGGTTATAGCTATGGACGTGATGGGTATGGTTCATGGGTATGCTCGTGAGGTCAATCTAGTGTTTATCATCTCCGTTGCGTCTACGTACTTTCCTGCAATATTGAATCTCAATATTGATACGTTCGTGAATCCGAGGCCAACCTTGCTCTTGTTAAATGACGTTATATGTATTTTTACTACGAAATACAGTATGGTGAGTTTCATTTGCTCCCTTTTTAATTGCTTTTGCAATATATATTTTTGGGCTGAGAATACATGCGCTGCTTTTATAAATGCTTTACGAAATAGAGACAAGTGATCAAAAATGATAATTCTGCGGATTGATGTGCTAGGTAATTTAGTTACATGTTATAAGAGCATGTGAGCGCGAATCCTAAAGATAGATCTATCGGGCTTAACACCCCCATCCTGTAGGCTGCACTAGACATAAGAGCTAGTGGGCGGATGTTTAGTACTTCGAGGATTATTTATACACTTGCGAGTGTACGTATCCATCTTTGCGAAGATGACTTATTATATTATTGTTAAGGTTGGTTACTGAGGCCTCAACATAAGCAGAACGGTTTTATACACTTGCGAGTGTACATATATTTATAAACGGAAATCTTGTGGTCTATTAATATATTGAAATGATTGTTATGATAAACCTATGAACTCACCAACCTTTTGGTTGACACTTTAAAGCATGTTTATTCTCAGGTATTAAAGAAATCTTCCGCTGTGCATTAGCTCATTTTAAGGATATTACTTGGAGTCATTCATGGCATATTTTGAAAGACGTTGCATTCGAGTCATTGAGTTCATCAAGATTATTTTTAAGTCAGTTATAGTTGGATGTATTATGAAATGGTATGCATGCCGTCAACTTTCGTTGTAAAGAAAGTTTGTCTTTTAAAAACGAATGTAATGTTTGTAAAATGTATCATATAGAGGTCAAATACCTCGCGATGTAATCAACTATTATGAATCGTTTATAATGTATATGAACGGGTCATTTCAACCATCATCATGGAAATTACCATAACAATAATAAAAATCATAACTATGTTCGAAATCACCCTTATGGTAATGGTCGTGGTGGTGGTCGTAGTCGTGGTGGTCGTGGTCGTGGACAAAGAAATAATAATCCACAAAATTATAAAATTCAAACACCATACAATCCCACAAATCACAATGTTGAAGAAGGCTCTTCAAAGAATGTTGAAGATTCTTGTTACCGATGTGGTAAAATTGGCCACTGGTCTAAAAACTGCCGAACAAATCAGCATTCTGTTAATCGGTATCAAGAATCCCTAAAGGGAAAACGAAAAGAAGCAAATCTTGTGGATGACCTTGATACAAAAATAACTGAGCCAACTTGTGACTACTTTAATGAATAAATTTCTAATATCTATATATATATATATATATATATATATATATATATATATATATATATATATATATATATATATATATATATATAGATATCCTATTATATGTTCCCATTAACTAAATGGTTGTAGATTTTCAATCTACACCATATCTAGTTTACTACATATTTCCTTATTATGTGTTATCGTTTGTAACATGTTTTGAATGTAATATATTGATGAATTATGTACTCATTATTTGTTTCTCATATTTTTGAAGTTCATGATGTATACTGCTGGAGTAAAAAATCAGTCAAATGGTGGAGATATTTGTATTGCAGACAGTGGTGCCACTCACACCATACTCAAATCAAAAAAATATTTCACAGACTTGAAAGCAACGGAAGGAACTATACATACTATATCAGGTCCTGTGGACTTAATAAAAGGAATGGGAAAGGCAAAATTCATGTTACCAAATGGTACGAATTTTCTGGTAAATAATGCCTTATTTTCTCCCATGTCAAAGAGAAATTTGTTAAGTTTCTCTGACATATACCAAAATGGATATGATTATCAGTCAGTGACAACAGAAAATGAAAAATATTTAAGTATCACTGATAAGAATCGTGTAATTGAAAAACTACCAAGACTTCATTCTGGTTTACATTATACACATATAAATGTACCTGAAGTAAATGTGGTAGTTAAAGAAAAATCATGTGATCCTGTAATGATCAGTTTGTGGCATGAGAGATTAGGCCACCCGGGATCAACAATGATGAAAAGAATAATACAAAATACACATGGACATCCATTGGCGGATCAAAGGATCCCTCATGATGCACTTATCCCATGTACATCATGCTCACTTGGAAAGTTGATAATAAGACCATCACCTCTTAAGGTTGAAAAAGAATCACCAATGTTTCTTGAAAGAATTCAAGGTGATATATGTGGACCAATTCATCCACCATGTGGACCATTTAGATATTTTATGGTTCTAATAGACGCATCTAGTAGATGGTCTCATGTTTGTCTATTATCAAGTCGAAATATGGCATTTGCAAAATTTCTTGCTCAAATTATTAAATTGAGAGCACATTTCCCTGATTATACTATTAAAAGGGTGAGACTAGATAATGCTGGTGAGTTTACGTCTCAAGCATTTAATAACTTTTGCATGTCTATTGGGATTATTGTTGAACATCCTGTTGCCCATGTGCATACACAAAATGGTTTAGCTGAATCATTAATTAAACGATTGCAGCTAATAGCTATACCATTGATAATGCGAACAAAACTCCCAGTATCTGTATGGGGCCATGCAATTTTGCATGCTGCATCATTGATTCGCATTAGACCAAGCGCAAGTCATACATATTCTCCCTTGCAACTTGCTTTTGGCCATCAGCCAAATATTTCCCACCTTAGAACATTTGGTTGTGCGGTTTATGTCCCTATCGCACCACCACAACGCACTAAAATGGGTCCTCAAAGAAGGATAGGAATATATGTTGGATATGAAACATCTTCAATAATAAGATATATTGAACCCATGACGGGTGATGTTTTTACAGCACGTTTTGCTGATTGTCATTTTAATGAAACATTATTCCCTAGATTAGGGGGAGAAATAAAAAATAAAGAAAATGATGTTTCATGGTGTGAACCTCAATTAATGTATCTTGATCCTCGTACAAAAGAATGCGAGACCGAAGTTCAAAAAATAATGCATATGTAAGAACTTGCAAATAAATTGCCCGATGCATTTACAGATACAAAAAGAGTGACTAAATCATATATACCAGCAGCAAATGCTCCAGCTCGAATTGAAATTCCAAAAACTGGCAATAATGTCATTCTTGAATCTTTGCCACGCCAGAAACGTGGGAGACCAATTGGTTCCAAAGATAAAAATCCTCGAAAAAGAAAATCAGCTCATAATGAGGTAAAAGAAAGTGTTCAAAAAGAACTACAAATCAATACTCCTTCTGCAGAGGAGATTGATGATGTCAATACGAAATTTTCAATCAATTATGCACATTCAAAAATATTATGGAACAGAAATAAAATGAAAAATCTTGATGAGATATTTTCATATAATGTTGCATATGACATCATGAATGATGATGATGATCCAGAACCAAAATCTGTCATGGAATGTCAAAATAGACATGATTGGGATCATTGGAAAGAAGCAATACGAGCTGAATTTGAATCGCTCAATAAAAGAAAAGTTTTCGGATCTATCATTCTCACACCTAAAGATGTGAAACCTGTGGGATATAGATGGGTTTTTGTACGAAAAAGAAATGAGAAAAATGAAGTTACAAGGTATAAAGCTAGACTTGTAGCTCAAGGTTTTTCTCAAAGACCAGGAATTGATTATGAGGAAACTTATTCTCCTGTTATGGATGCAATTACTTTTAGATACTTAATCAGCCTGGCAGTTTCTAAAAATTTAGAAATGCATCTCATGGATGTTGTGACTGCTTATCTTTATGGATCACTTGATAGTGATATATATATGAAGATACCTGAAGGATTTAAGGTATCAGAAGCAACCAATGCAAAACCCAAAGTAATGTACTCAATAAAGTTACAAAGGTCTTTATATGGGTTGAAACAATCGGGTCGCATGTGGTATAAACGATTAAGTGATTACTTGATAAGCAAAGGGTATACCAATAATCTTCTTTGCCCGTGTGTTTTCATTAAGAAAACAACATCTGGATATGTGATCATAGCTGTTTATGTTGATGATCTTAATATCATAGGTACAAATAAAGAGATCCATGAAGCCATTCAACTTCTAAAGAAAGAGTTTGAAATGAAAGATCTCGGAAAAACCAAGTATTGCCTTGGTTTACAAATTGAACATATGCCTAATGGTTTACTTGTACATCAAACAACATATACTGAAAAGATTTTAAAACGTTTTAATATGGACAAGGCAAAACCATTAAGTACTCCTATGGTTGTTAGATCACTTAATGTTGACACTGATCCATTTCGTCCCTGTGAAGATCATGAAGATATCCTAGGACCAGAAGTACCATATCTTAGTGCAATTGGAGCTCTTATGTATCTTACAAATTGTACAAGACCTGACATTTCTTTTGCAGTTAATTTGTTAGCAAGGTTCAGCTCAGCTCCTACCAAAAGACACTGGAATGGGATCAAACACATATTTCGATACCTTCGAGGAACTACTGATTTAGGATTATTTTATTCTAACGAATCAAAACAAGATTTGGTTGGTTATGCAGATGCAGGTTATTTATCTGATCCACATAAAGCTAAATCTCAAAATGGATATGTATTCCTAAATGGAGGTACCGCAATATCATGGCGTTCTCAAAAACAAACACTTGTTGCAACATCATCAAATCATGCCGAAGTGATTGCATTACATGAAGCTATTCGAGAATGTTTTTGGTTGAGATCAATGACACAACTCATTACTGATTCTTGTGGACTAGAACGTGATAAAAGTCCAACAACTATCTATGAAGATAATGTAGCTTGCATAACACAGATGAAAGAAGGGTATATCAAAAGTGACCGAACAAAACACATACCTCCTAGATTCTTCTCATACACTCAAAATCTCATTAAGGACAACCAGATTGAAATGAGATATGTTCAGTCCAGCAAAAACTCTGCTGACCTTTTCACCAAAGCACTTCCAACTGCTATTTTCAGAACACACGTTCATAATATTGGCATGAGGCATGTTCAGAAGATGTAACAACTCAGGCGTTGCCTACTTGAGGGGGAGTCAACTCTATGCTGCACTTTTTTTTTTCCTTAGCTAAAGTTTTATCCCAAAGGGTTTTCTTTAGCAAAGTTTTTTTAACGAGGCAGTACTAGTTATTCTCTAATAAAATTGTCATCCAAGGGGGAGTGTTATAAAGTCAATAATTGGATGGTAATTTTATTGCATAGTATATTTATTTTAGTATAAATATGTGGAACGTGGGTTGGCACTTGGCACCCAACAATTATGCAATTCTATTTCTTTCACAAGTATCCTACTCCCTCCCTTAAACACTCACTCATATAAAATATCTTATATTGTACACAAGTGGTTGAGTAATCAAAAGGAACCCGAATAATCTTGCACTAATAATTTAATAAAATCTACAGTCAAGAACCAGGCCACTAAAGGTAGTTATAATCCTCCTGAATTATAACAATACCGAAATTTCCTAAAAATAAACCGTCTGATCGAGTCCTTCACGGGCTAGGACTATTGTATCCCTCGTCGCTCTCGTTGTGCGGGTAGTGAGGATGTGGGCGGCGAATGAATTTTCGGAACCATATGTGGATACAATACAAGTCGATAGTGTAGTGACCCGAACTTTTCCATGTTTATATATATTAATTGAGATTGATATTTAGATGATTAAATGTTTCCAACATGTTAAGCAATTAAACTTGTTAAGACTTGATTAATTGAAATATGTTTCATATAGACAATTGACCACCCAAGTTGACCGGCGATTCACGAACGTTAAAACTTGTAAAAACGACATGACGATATATATATGGATATACATATGGTTAACATGAGATTATGATAAGTAAGTATCTCCATAAGTATATTAACAATGAGTTATATACATATAAACAAGACTACTAACTTAAGGATTTCGAAACGAGACATATATGTAACGATTATCGTTGTAACGACATTTAAATGTATATATATCATATTAAGATATATTAATATATCATAATATCATGATAATATAATAATTTAACATCTCATTAGATATAATAAACAATGGGTTAACAACATTAATTGAGATCGTTAACTTAAAGGTTTCAAAACAACACTTACATGTAACGACTAACGATGACTTAACGACTCAGTTAAAATGTATATACATGTAGTGTATTTAGATGTATTAAAATACTTTTGGAAGACTTCAAGACATATATCAAAACACTCATACTTAACGAAAATGGTTACAGTTACTTTCCCATTCTTTTCTTTCATCAAGAATTCTAGTAGTATTCTTACCCGTATTATACACAGCTTCAAAACATACTTACTATGGGTATATACCAATAGGAACTAGCATGGGATTCCACTATTGATTATGTCATGTATGACTAATCAATTTTAACTTCTACCATGAGCTAGTCAACTAACTAGAACTCCTTTTAACCCCACTCACCACTCACCAATTACCACTCATCATTCACTCCATTTCACTTCTAATTCTCTTTCTAATTCTCTCTCAACACACACACACACACACACACACACACACACTATTATGAACGTATTTTTCCAGTATTTAATCATCATCTTCAACAAAAATCACTTCAAGAATCAAGCTATAATCATCATAGGAAGAACACTTCAAGAACACTTCAAAAATCCCTTCAAGTTTACTAATTTACTTCCAAGCTTTCTAATCCATTTCAAGTAATCATCTAAGATCAAGAAACCTTTGTTATATACAGTAGGTTATCTTTCTTATTCAAGGTAATATTCATATTCAAACTTTGATTCAATTTCTATAACTATAAACTATCTTAATTCGAGTAAAAATCTTACTTGAACTTGTTTTTGTGTCATGATCCTACTTCAAGAACTTTCAAGCCATCCAAGATCCTTTGAAGCTAGATCATTTCTTGTCACTTCCAGTAGGTTTACCTACTAAACTTGAGGTAGTAATGATGTTCATAACATCATTCGATTCATATATATAAAACTATCTTATTCGAAGGTTTAAACTCGTAATCACTAGAACATAGTTTAGTTAATTCTAAACTTGTTCGCAAACAAAAGTTAATCCTTCTAACTTGACTTTTAAAATCAACTAAACACATGTTCTATATCTATATGATATGCTAACTTAATGATTTAAAACCTGGAAACACAAAAAACAGCGTAAAACCGGATTTACGCCGCCGTAGTAACACCGCGGGCTGTTTTGGGTTAGTTAATTAAAAACTATGATAAACTTCGATTTAAAAGTTGTTATTCTGAGAAAATGATTTTTATTATGAACATGAAACTATATCCAAAAATTATGGTTAAACTCAAAGTGGAAGTATGTTTTCTAAAATGGTCATCTAGACGTCGTTCTTTCGACTGAAATGACTACCTTTACAAAAACGACTTGTAACTTATTTTTCCGACTATAAACCTATACTTTTTCTGTTTAGATTCATAAAATAGAGTTCAATATGAAACCATAGCAATTTGATTCACTCAAAACGGATTTAAAATGAAGAAGTTATGGGTAAAACAAGATTGGATAATTTTTCTCATTTTAGCTACGTGAAAATTGGTAACAAATCTATTCCAACCATAACTTAATCAACTTGTATTGTATATTATGTAATCTTGAGATACCATAGACACGTATACAATGTTTCGACCTATCATGTCGACACATCTATATATATTTCGGAACAACCATAGACACTCTATATGTGAATGTTGGAGTTAGCTATACAGGGTTGAGGTTGATTCCAAAATATATATAGCTTGAGTTGTGATCAATACTGAGATACGTATACACTGGGTCGTGGATTGATTCAAGATAATATTTATCGATTTATTTCTGTACATCTAACTGTGGACAACTAGTTGTAGGTTACTAACGAGGACAGCTGACTTAATAAACTTAAAACATCAAAATATATTAAAAGTGTTGTAAATATATTTTGAACATACTTTGATATATATGTATATATTGTTATAGGTTCGTGAATCAACCAGTGGCCAAGTCTTACTTCCCGACGAAGTAAAAATCTGTGAAAGTGAGTTATAGTCCCACTTTTAAAATCTAATATTTTTGGGATGAGAATACATACAGGTTTTATAAATGATTTACAAAATAGACACAAGTACGTGAAACTACATTCTATGGTTGAATTATCGAAATCGAATATGCCCCTTTTTATTAAGTCTGGTAATCTAAGAATTAGGGAACAGACACCCTAATTGACGTGAATCCTAAAGATAGATCTATTGGGCCTAACAAACCCCATCCAAAGTACCGGATGCTTTAGTACTTCGAAATTTATATCATATCCGAAGGGTGTCCCGGAATGATGGGGATATTCTTATATATGCATCTTGTTAATGTCGGTTACCAGGTATTTACCATATGAATGATTTTTATCTCTATGTATGGGATGTGTATTGAAATATGAAATCTTGTGGTCTATTGTTACGATTTGATATATATAGGTTAAACCTATAACTCACCAACATTTTTATTGACGTTTAAAGCATGTTTATTCTCAGGTGAATATTAAGAGCTTCCGCTGTTGCACACTAAAATAAGGACAAGATTTGGAGTCCATGTTTGTATGATATTGTGTAAAAACTGCATTCAAGAAACTGATTTCGATGTAACATATTTGTATTGTAAACCATTATGTAATGGTCGTGTGTAAACAGGATATTTTAGATTATCATTATTTGATAATCTACGTAAAGCTTTTTAAACATTTATTGATGAAATAAAGGTTATGGTTTGTTTTAAAATGAATGCAGTCTTTGAAAAACGTCTCATATAGAGGTCAAAACCTCGCAACGAAATCAATTAATATGGAACGTTTTTAATCAATAAGAACGGGACATTTCAGTTGGTATCAGAGCGTTGGTCTTAGAGAACCAGAATTTTGCATTAGTGTGTCTTATCGAGTTTGTTAGGATGCATTAGTGAGTCTGGACTTCGATCGTGTTTACTTGAAAAATGATTGCTTAACAAATTTTGTTGGAAACTATATATTTTTAACATGTGAATATTATGTGATATATTAATCTCTTAACGCGTTTGATATTATGTGATAGATGTCTACCTCTAGAACAAGTCTCATTGACTCACCTAATAATAATGAAGAGTCAAATGTAAATTGGAATGATTCGTGGACTGATTCACAAGTTCCCGAAGAGGAACCGGAAGAAGAGTCGGAACCGGAAGAAGAATCGGAACCGGAAGAAGAAATAGAACCGGTGGGGGAAATAATAAAACGGTTAAGTAAAAGAAAATCCTCAACCAACCGACCAAGGTTAATTATGGTCAATGGTGTTTCCGCCAAGGAAGCAAAATATTGGGAGGATTACCAATTCTCCGATGAATCGGATTCCGACGAGAATTCCGATGATGTTATAGAAATTACCCCAACTGAATTTAAAAAGGCAAAAGAAAATAATAAGGGAAAGGGCATAAAAATAGAGAAATCTAATTCCAACCCCGATGAACTTTATATGTATCGTCAACCCCCGAAGTCCTTAAGTTGTAACAATGACCCGGGAACCTCTAAACCACCAGGTTTTTCTAAACCAATGTGGATAACGACGGCTCGTATTAGGGGAACATCATATATCCCTAGAAACTTGGCAAAACGAACCAAAACCGAAGAAGAAACAAGCGAGTCGGAATAAGATAGTTGTATTCGTGTGGTGTAATATAAGTAATATAGTGTGCTTATGCTTTATGATATATGTAAAAATTGCTTGTATTAATAAGTATTTTTTTTATGAATCTAACTCTTGTCTATTTTACAATATAAAAACACAAAATGGATAGACAACCCAATATTTTAAGAGACCTACCCGGAGACATGATTGATGAAATCTTGTCTAGAGTCGGTCAGAATTCTTCGGCACAACTATTTAAGGCGAGATCAGTTTGTAAGACATTCGAAGAACGTTCCAAGAATGCCTTGGTTTATAAAAGGCTTTCGTTCGAAAGATGGGGGATATCACATTGGGAAATCCATAAGTTACGATGTGTTTACTTTGACGCATATATTGCGGGGAACCCAAATGCTATTTTACGCAATAGGTTAAGAAATTATTTTGACTCAATATATCCGAATATTGGACTTCGTGATTTAGAAAAAGCGGCTAACATGCAACATAAAGAAGCATGTTATGCTTACGGATTAGTAATGTTCGCTTCTCACCAAAGTGAGAACAAGAACATCGGGCTACAACTATTAAACAAAACGTTCCCACAAGTGACGGAGTCGGTAATTGGGGTAAGAAATGAGGTTTTTAGATTGTTACGGGACTGTTGGACATTACGTAACCCTCGTCCCTTTGACGACGTTACAACACGCTGTCTTATCAACGGCCATAACGGTTATGTTCCACAAGACCAAGGATGGGAATTAGTCCTAGTAAAACCAGAATGCATGACTTGTTTCTGGACGTATGAATTACGTGTCTTTATTGCCTTTGCTGAACGACTTGTGTACTAGCTAGAATTATCTTCACAACTATCTTGTATCAAAGTTATTGTGTGCTATATTTCATGCTTTATGTAAAATAAGCGGTATTGTAAGTTTGTAAAATATTGTATAAAAGTTTGAACGCGAAATATTATTATAATCAGTTTTTCATATAGAATTGTAGTAGTTGAATTGTATATTAGCTACTAAGTATGAACTTAACGGGTAGGTACTACCCGAATTTAAACTTATAAAACGCTAATATGAAGAAAAAGCTTTTATAAATGAGTTCATATTATGCTACAAAATACTATTAACTACTCTTGATATTCTGTATGATTAACTTGTTCCATTTGACTATTTTGAAGGAAATGGCACCGACTACTCGACACACCGTGAATATGAATGAAGAGGAATTCCGTACTTTTCTAGCTTCAAACATAGCCGCAGTACAGGCTGCGCTACATACCAACAATAACCTTGGATCTAGCAGTACAGGAAATCGTGTAGGATGCACCTACAAAGAATTCACTGCCTGCAAACCTTTGGAATTTGATGGAACCGAAGGACCGATCGGATTGAAACGGTGGACCGAGAAGGTCGAATCGGTGTTTGCCATAAGTAAGTGTACTGAAGAGGACAAAGTAAAGTACGCTACGCATACCTTCACAGGTTCTGCGTTAACATGGTGGAATACCTATCTAGAGCAAGTGGGACAAGACGATGCGTACGCACTACCGTGGTCAGCATTCAAGCACTTGATGAAACGAGAAGTACCGTCCCAGAACCGAGGTCAATAAGCTCAAGACAGAACTTAGAGGGTTACGAACCCAAGGATTTGATATTACCACGTACGAAAGACGATTCACAGAATTGTGCCTATTGTGTCCGGGAGCATTCGAAGATGAGGAAGAGAATATCGACGCGTTTGTGAAAGGATTACCGGAAAGAATCCAAGAAGATATAAGTTCACACGAGCCCGCCTCCATACAACAGGCATGTAGAATGGCTCACAAACTAGTGAACCAGATTGAAGAAAGAATTAAAGAACAGACTGCTGAAGAGGCCAATGTGAAGCAAGTCAAAAGAAAGTGGGAGGAAAACGGTGATAAGAATCACCAATACAACAACAACAGCAATTACAACAATAATCGCAACAATTATCCCAACAATCGCAACATCAATCGCAACTACAACAAACGGCCCAACAACAACAACAACAACAACAGCAACTACAACAATCATCCCAACAACAATAATAACCGCAACAACAACAACAATCAGAAGCAGCTATGCCAAAGGTGTGAAAAGTATCACTCGGGGTTCTGCACCAAATTTTGCAACAAGTGTAAAAGAAATGGTCATAGCGCGGCGAAGTGTGAGGTCTACGGACCAGGGGTTAATAGAACGAAAGGAACAAATGGTGTCGGAACGAGTAATGGCGGAGCAAGTAGTGTCGGAGCAAGTTATGCCAATGTAGTTTGTTATAAATGTGGAAAACCGGGCTACATTATTAGAAATTTCCCGAACCAGGAGAACACGAATGGACAAGGCCGCGGAAGAGTTTTCAATATTAATGCGGCAGAGGCACAGAAAGACCCGGAGCTTGTTACGGGTACGTTTCTTATTGACAATAAATCTGCTTACGTTTTATTTGATTCGGGTGTGGATAGAAGCTATATGAGTAGAGATTTTTGTGCTAAATTAAGTTGTCCATTGACGCCTTTGGATAGTAAATTTTTACTCGAGTTAGCAAATGGTAAATTAATTTCAGCAGATAATATATGTCGGAATCGAGAAATTAAACTGGTTAGCGAAACATTTAAGATTGATTTGATACCAGTAGAGTTAGGGAGTTTTGATGTGATAATCGGTATGGACTGGTTGAAAAAGTGAAAGCAGAGATCGTTTGTTACAAAAATGCAATTCGCATTATACGAGAAAAAGGAAAACCCTTAATGGTGTACGAAGAAAAGGGCAACACGAAGCTACATCTTATTAGTAATTTGAAGGCACAAAAACTAATAAGAAAAGGTTGCTATGCTGTTCTAGCACACGTCGAGAAAGTACAAACTGAAGAAAAGAGCATCAATGATGTTCCCATTGCAAAAGAATTTCCCGATGTATTTCCGAAAGAATTACCGGGATTACCCCCACATCGATCCGTTGAATTTCAAATAGATCTTGTACCAGGAGCTGCACCAATAGCTCGTGCTCCTTACAGACTCGCACCCAGCGAGATGAAAGAACTGCAAAGCCAATTACAAGAACTTTTAGAGCGTGATTTCATTCGACCAAGCACATCACCGTGGGGAGCTCCTGTTTTGTTTGTCAAGAAGAAAGATGGTACATTTAGGTTGTGTATCGACTATCGAGAGTTGAACAAACTTGCCATCAAGAACCGCTACCCACTACCGAGAATCGACGACTTATTTGATCAACTACAAGGCTCGTCTGTTTATTCAAAGATTGACTTACGTTCCGGGTATCATCAAATGCGGGTGAAAGAAGATGATATTCCAAAGACTCCTTTCAGAACACGTTACGGTCATTACGAGTTTATGGTCATGCCATTTGGTTTAACTAATGCACCAGCTGTGTTCATGGACCTTATGAACCGAGTGTGTGGACCATACCTTGACAAGTTTGTCAATGTTTTCATTGATGACATACTTATTTACTCAAAGAATGACCAAGAACACGGTGAACATTTGAGAAAGGTGTTAGAAGTATTGAGGAAGGAAGAATTGTACGCTAAATTTTCAAAGTGTGCATTTTGGTTGGAAGAAGTTCAATTCCTCGGTCACATAGTGAACAAAAAAGGTATTAAGGTGGATCCGGCAAAGATAGAAACTGTTGAAAAGTGGGAAACCCCGAAAACTCCGAAACACATACGCCAGTTTTTAGGACTAGCTGGTTACTACAGAAGGTTCATCCAAGACTTTTCCAGAATAGCAAAACCCTTGACTGCATTAACGCATAAAGGGAAGAAATTTGAATGGAATGATGAACAAGAGAAAGCGTTTCAGTTATTGAAGAAAAAGCTAACTACGGCACTTATATTGTCATTGCCTGAAGGGAATGATGATTTTATGATTTATTGTGATGCATCAAAGAAAGGTCTCGGTTGTGTATTAATGCAACGAACGAAGGTGATTGCTTATGCGTCTAGACAATTGAAGATTCACGAACAAAATTATACGACGCTTGATTTGGAATTAGGCGCGGTTGTTTTTGCATTAAAGACTTGGAGGCACTACTTATATGGGGTCAAAAGTATTATATATACCGACCACAAAAGTCTTCAACACATATTTAATCAGAAACAACTGAATATGAGGCAGCGTAGGTGGATTGAATTGTTGAATGATTATGACTTTGAGATTCGTTACCACCCGGGGAAGGCAAATGTGGTAGCCGATGCCTTGAGCAGGAAGGACAGAGAACCCATTCGAGTAAAATCTATGAATATAATGATTCATAATAACCTTACTACTCAAATAAAGGAGGCGCAACAAGGAGTTTTAAAAGAGGGAAATTTAAAGGATGAAATACCCAAAGGATCGGAGAAGCATCTTAATATTCGGGAAGACGGAACCCGGTATAGGGCTGAAAGGATTTGGGTACCAAAATTTGGAGATATGAGAGAAATGGTACTTAGAGAAGCTCATAAAACCAGATACTCAATACATCCTGGAACGGGGAAGATGTACAAGGATCTCAAGAAACATTTTTGGTGGCCGGGTATGAAAGCCGATGTTGCTAAATACGTAGGAGAATGTTTGACGTGTTCTAAGGTCAAAGCTGAGCATCAGAAACCATCAGGTCTACTTCAACAACCCGAAATCCCGGAATGGAAATGGGAAAACATTACCATGGATTTCATTACTAAATTGCCAAGGACTGCAAGTGGTTTTGATACTATTTGGGTAATAGTTGATCGTCTCACCAAATCATCACACTTCCTACCAATAAGAGAAGATGACAAGATGGAGAAGTTAGCACGACTGTATTTGAAGGAAGTCGTCTCCAGACATGGAATACCAATCTCTATTATCTCTGATAGGGATGGCAGATTTATTTCAAGATTCTGGCAGACATTACAGCAAGCATTAGGAACTCGTCTAGACATGAGTACTGCCTATCATCTACAAACTAATGGGCAGAGCGAAAGGACGATACAAACGCTTGAAGACATGCTACGAGCATGTGTTATTGATTTCGGAAACAGTTGGGATCGACATCTACCGTTAGCAGAATTTTCCTACAACAACAGCTACCATTCAAGCATTGAGATGGCGCCGTTTGAAGCACTTTATGGTAGAAAGTACAGGTCTCCGATTTGTTGGATTGAAGTGGGGGATAGGCAGATTACGGGTCCGGAGATTATACAAGAAACTACCGAGAACATCATCCAAATTCAACAACGGTTGAAAACCGCCCAAAGTCGACAAAAGAGCTACGCTGACATTAAAAGAAAAGATATAGAATTTGAAATTGGAGAGATGGTCATGCTTAAAGTTGCACCTTGGAAAGGCGTTGTTCGATTTGGTAAACGAGGGAAATTAAATCCAAGGTATATTGGACCATTCAAGATTATTGATCGTGTCGGACCAGTAGCTTACCGACTTGAGTTACCTCAACAACTCGCGGCTGTACATAACACTTTCCACGTCTCGAATTTGAAGAAATGTTTTGCTAAAGAAGATCTCACTATTCCGTTAGATGAAATCCAAATCAACGAAAAACTCCAATTCATCGAAGAACCCGTCAAAATAATGGATCGTGAGGTTAAAAGACTTAAGCAAAACAAGATACCAATTGTTAAGGTTCGATGGAATGCTCGTAGAGGACCCGAGTTCACCTGGGAGTGTGAAGATCAGATGAAGAATAAATACCCGCATCTATTTCCAGAAGATTCGTCAACACCTTCAACAGCTTAAAATTTCGGGACGAAATTTATTTAACGGGTAGGTACTGTAGTGACCCGAACTTTTCCATGTTTATATATATTAATTGAGATTGATATTTACATGATTAAATGTTTCCAACATGTTAAGCAATCAAACTTGTTAAGACTTGATTAATTGAAATATGTTTCATATAGACAATTGACCACCCAAGTTGACCGGCGATTCACGAACGTTAAAACTTGTAAAAATGACATGACGATATATATATGGATATACATATGGTTAACATGAGATTATGATAAGTAAGTATCTCCATAAGTATATTAACAATGAGTTATATACATATAAACAAGACTACTAACTTAAGGATTTCGAAACGAGACATATATGTAACGATTATCGTTGTAACGACATTTAAATGTATATATATCATATTAAGATATATTAATATATCATAATATCATGATAATATAATAATTTAACATCTCATTAGATATAATAAACAATGGGTTAACAACATTAATTGAGATCTTTAACTTAAAGGTTTCAAAACAACACTTACATGTAACGACTAACGATGACTTAACGACTCAGTTAAAATGTATATACATGTAGTGTATTTAGATGTATTAAAATACTTTTGGAAGACTTCAAGACATATATCAAAACACTCATACTTAACGAAAATGGTTACAGTTACTTTCCCATTCTTTTCTTTCATCAAGAATTCTAGTCGTATTCTTACCCGTATTATACACAGCTTCAAAACGTACTTACTATGGGTATATACCAATAGGAACTAGCATGGGATTCCACTCTTGATTATGTCATGTATGACTAATCAATTTTAACTTCTACCATGAGCTAGTCAACTAACTAGAACTCCTTTTAACCCCACTCACCACTCACCAATTACCACTCATCATTCACTCCATTTCACTTCCAATTCTCTTTCTAATTCTCTCTCAACACACACACACACTATTATGAACGTATTTTTTCAGTATTTAATCATCATCTTCATCAAAAATCACTTCAAGAATCAAGCTATAATCATCATAGGAAGAACACTTCAAGAACACTTCAAAAATCCCTTCAAGTTTACTAATTTACTTCCAAGCTTTCTAATCCATTCCAAGTAATCATCTAAGATCAAGAAACTTTTGTTATATACAGTAGGTTATCTTTCTTATTCAAGGTAATATTCATATTCAAACTTTGATTCAATTTCTATAACTATAAACTATCTTAATTCGAGTAAAAATCTTACTTGAACTTGTTTTTGTGTCATGATCCTACTTCAAGAACTTTCAAGCCATCCAAGATCCTTTGAAGCTAGATCATTTTTTGTCACTTCCAATAGGTTTACCTACTAAACTTGAGGTAGTAATGATGTTTATAACATCATTCGATTCATATATATAAAACTATCTTATTCGAAGGTTTAAACTCGTAATCACTAGAACATAGTTTAGTTAATTCTAAACTTGTTCGCAAACAAAAGTTAATCCTTCTAACTTGACTTTTAAAATCAACTAAACACATGTTCTATATCTATATGATATGCGAACTTAATGATTTAAAACCTGGAAACACGAAAAACACCGTAAAACCGGATTTACGCCGTCGTAGTAACACCGCGGGCTGTTTTGGGTTAGTTAATTAAAAACTATGATAAACTTCGATTTAAAAGTTGTTATTCTGAGAAAATGATTTTTATTATGAACATGAAACTATATCCAAAAATTATGGTTAAACTCAAAGTGGAAGTATGTTTTCTAAAATGGTCATCTAGACGTCGTTCTTTCGACTGAAATGACTACCTTTACAAAAACGACTTGTAACTTATTTTTCTGACTATAAACCTATATTTTTTCTTATTAGATTCATAAAATAGAGTTCAATATGAAACCATAGCAATTTGATTCACTCAAAACGGATTTAAAATGAAGAAGTTATGGGTAAAACAAGATTGGATAATTTTTCTCATTTTAGCTACATGAAAATTGGTAACAAATCTATTCCAACCATAACTTAATCAACTTGTATTGTATATTATGTAATCTTGAGATACCATAGACACGTATACAATGTTTCGACCTATCATGTCGACACATCTATATATATTTCGGAACAACCATAGACACTCTATATGTGAATGTTGGAGTTAGCTATACAGGGTTAAGGTTGATTCCAAAATATATATAGTTTGAGTTGTGATCAATACTGAGATACGTATACACTGGATCGTGGATTGATTCAAGATAATATTTATCGATTTATTTCTGTACATCTAACTGTGGACAACTAGTTGTAGGTTACTAACGAGGACAGCTGACTTAATAAACTTAAAACATCAAAATATATTAAAAGTGTTGTAAATATATTTTGAACATACTTTGATATATATGTATATATTGTTATAGGTTCGTGAATCAACCAGTGGCCAAGTCTTACTTCCCGACGAAGTAAAAATCTGTGAAAGTGAGTTATAGTCCCACTTTTAAAATCTAATATTTTTGGGATGAGAATACATACAGGTTTTATAAATGATTTACAAAATAGACACAAGTACGTGAAACTACATTCTATGGTTGAATTATCGAAATCGAATATGCCCTTTTTTATTAAGTCTGGTAATCTAAGAATTAGGGAACAGACACCCTAATTGACGCGAATCCTAAAGATAGATCTATTGGGCCTAACAAACCCCATCCAAAGTACCGGATGCTTTAGTACTTCGAAATTTATATCATATCCGAAGGGTGTCCCGGAATGATGGGGATATTCTTATATATGCATCTTGTTAATGTCGGTTACCAGGTGTTCACCATATGAATGATTTTTATCTCTATGTATGGGATGTGTATTGAAATATGAAATCTTGTGGTCTATTGTTACGATTTGATATATATAGGTTAAACCTATAACTCACCAACATTTTTGTTGACGTTTAAAGCATGTTTATTCTCAGGTGAATATTAAGAGCTTCCGCTGTTGCATACTAAAATAAGGACAAGATTTGAAGTCCATGTTTGTATGATATTGTGTAAAAACTGCATTCAAGAAACTGATTTCGATGTAACATATTTGTATTGTAAACCATTATGTAATGGTCGTGTGTAAACAAGATATTTTAGATTATCATTATTTGATAATCTACGTAAAGCTTTTTAAACCTTTATTGATGAAATAAAGGTTATGGTTTGTTTTAAAATGAATGCAGTCTTTGAAAAACGTCTCATATAGAGGTCAAAACCTTGCAACGAAATCAATTAATATGGAACGTTTTTAATCAATAAGAACGGGACATTTCAGATAGGCTCGCGCTTGAGTTTTGCTTACCCGACAATTCGTTCCCATTCTTTCTCGGTCGTGAGAAACTCAAAGGTCTCGGTTTGTGGAACAATGTACATAAGTCCAAGGCCTCGAAGTCGACATGCTCCCGTAAGTAGCTGAACAAACGCGTTGTGTCCCACGAACTAATGTCGAGGGACCCGAACTACTTACATTTTGGGTCGTAATACATTTCCAGTCCCCGCTCAATTCTCCACAGTAATAAACATTCATTGAAACAATACAAGAATCCATTATTATTTTTTTAGTTTGAAGTGTGTTTCGAAGTGTGTTTTTAAAGTGTTAAGGTGAATGGTATATATAAATAATAAAGTGGGGGTTAAAAAAGGAAAAATCAACTCAACGGCTGAATTTTGTACCGTTAATATGTTTTTTTTTATTTTTTATTTTTATATTTAACCGTTGCAAAGCTCGTCACAATGGTGACTGACCTAACTGAAACGGACTACCGCGACGTGCATGGGAGTGAGCGACGGCGTGACGAGGCGTGCGACGGGGTCCGACGGATGTCCACTCCCTGCGCTCTAATAATCATAACTAGCAACCCAAATAAACACACAATCGGTTGGATGTCCTTAATGTGGGGCATACCTGACTCACTCGGCGTTTAATGCATCTCTACACACGTCCTCCAAAACACAGATCACAATTCTCCATTTCTCCATTATATATATATATATATATATATATATATATATATATATATATATATATATATATATATATATATATTTCAAAATCTAATATATGATCTGATATATACTTATACTGCAATTAGTAAAGACTAAGACTAGGACTAGGACTAGGACTAGGACCAGGACTAGGGACTAAGGACTAAGGACTAAGGACTAGGACTAAGGACTAAGGACTAAGACTAGAACTAAGCACTAGGAACTAATGACTAGGAACTAAGGATAAGGACTAGGACTAGGACTAGGAGTAGGAGTAGGAGTAAGGACTAAGGACTAAGGACAAAGGACAAAGGACTAAGACTAAGACTAAGGACTAAGACTAAGACTAAGACTAAGAACTAAGACTAAGAACTAAGGACTAAGACTAAGTACGAAGGACTAAGACTAAGGGCTAAGACTAAGGACTAAAACTAAGGACTAAGACTAGGAGTAAGACTAAGACTAAGGACTAAGACCAAGGACTAAGGACTAAGACTAAGGACTAAGGACTAACACTAAGACAAGCAGACAGACTGTGCAGACTCTAGTACGCGCCGCACAGGGTTAAGGGTGCGCGCCGCGCACCATGCCTGTGATAGATTTCTGTATTTTTCTATTTTGAGTTAAATGAAAGGCATTTTGGTCATTTCACTTGAGGACGGATCTGTGGACATATTGGCAGATCTGGATCCAACTTTGGATCATTTTGACATCCACAAACACTCTCATCTATCTTAGAGAGATAGAGAGGGAGAATTTTAGAAAGAGAATTGTGGTTTTGGAGAAAGAGGAACTCGAATTGATCAAAATCTCGAGTGTTAAAGTTGTTCATCTCATTCCTAGCTACGTTTTGGTTGTTGTGGTAAGTTCTAACTTCAAATTTTATTGTTTGATTGATGTTCAAAGTTAGGGTTTGAACTTGATTTGCAGAGAAACCTATTTAAACTTTTGAAGTGAGTCCATTGATGCTAGTAATCGGGTGTATTATTGTTGTTGGTGGGTTTTGGGTTGGAAACTGACTTGGCCATGATTTAGGACTTGGAATTGGGTTTAATCACTAGGTTTGGTGATTATGGAAGTGTTGAAACCCATTTTAGTGTATTTGAAAGACTAATTTTGAAATGAGTCAAAATTAGAGTTTATGGGTGATTTTGAGAATGATAAGTGTTTAACACTTGTGTTTGGGTTTAATTGGCGTATTAGGACCATTTTCACTTGTGGTAGTGATTATTGGTTAGTTTTGGCACGGTTTGTGCTTGAAAGTGCAATTGGTCAAAATTGCACTAAGTGTCGAATTGGGTTGGTTTGTAAATTCACCCTAATTGTGTTGCTTGTTTTGTGATAATGGAGTAGGTACTTTCCATTGACGTGTTACGGATTATTCGATAGCATTCATCAAGAAGACAAGGTGAGTGTTAATATCCTATGTGCATATGTATGTGTAGGATGAGTTCGGGTCGGGTGAAGTGGCTCTCAGTTATAGAGCTCACTTCACATATAGGTGGATTTGATGGACTTGTGTAATAGGTCAAATTGGCACGGTTGTGCGTTTAGATTGACCACCCTTGGCGAGGTGCACACTTCGTGTGTACGTTATCACCACCCTTGGCGAGGTGCACACTTCGTGTGTACGTTATCACACGGACTTGTGATATGGAGTTAAATAATCCCGATGTAGTGGGATTGGTATTGAGTTACGGTTGAGCAACCCCGATGATGTGGGTTTTGTTAAGTTAGCGAATCTCGGGTAGTGCGGATTCATGATGACTCGGGTTGTTCGGTCATCTTATTCATGATAACACAGTACGCATAAATACGCAGTTTTGTGAAAGTAACAAGCACAAATATAAGTCGAAAAAGTCGGGTCGTTACACCTACTAGCGTGGTATTCGACTCCGATGGTGTTGCGGTTACATTGTACTTAGGGTACCGGAGAGAAACCCTTAGGTACATGAGTGACTAGGTGGAAATTTGACAAGCTATAGCAATCGGACGATTGCAAGAGGGATGCTTGTGTTCGTGTTAATGAACAATTGGTATGAAGTGGAGAAGGATAGAGCAAGGTATTGTGATGTGTGTACCATGGGATGCAAGATGGATGGATCTTGTTTTTCTTTATCATGATGGTGGTATGAGTCTCGGTGAGACGGAGATGGACTCGATGGTTGACTAAGTCAACAATGAGTGAGTAATGGATTCGTGTGATACCTTTATCTCGACGATGTGTTTAGGGAACAGAGTTCTAAGTGGGGGAGTTTGAACTCTCGCACGAAGATGTTCTAGTGTATTGTTATTGGACGATGCTCGTGTGGATTCGGAGCTAGCATTGAGACCTACGTTGGTGGATTGTGGTAAAAGTACGATTTGGAATAAATAGTACTTATGGTTTTGGATTTAAATTATCACCAAGGTGACAATGTGGTGAATCTCATTGAGAGATAATGGACGTGTTGACGAGCAAGATGAGATCTCTCGGCTAAGGGATGCGCGTGTCGGATTCTTTTCTAAAGAATTATTGTTTGGGCCTATGTGCTATATAGGTGGTTCTTACTCGATTGTGATGGCGTTGTGTACGCGTATGTATGATGCGTGTGCAAAGATTCCAAGTGAGTGGAATGTTTCTAAGTATGTGTATATACTTGTTGGTCGGGGTGGATGATTAGTGAATTTTCGTTAGGATTCACTATAGTGTAGCAGTGCGCGATGTTGCACTACTTGTTGTTTGAGGCCAAAAAAGCGTATGTGATTGGTGGGTTATGGCCGTTGACTCGGTCCGCTAACTTCACCTTGGGAGTGGTGTTGTACCGGCATGGTATAATGTTATCGGAATGGGAGTACCATTCATGTGTTGTGTTGTGGGACGTGAATATCGGGTTGTTCGTATTCATAATATTTCAGGTAGTACGATTGTCCCTTTTGGGGTCCTTAGTCTTATTCCTTAGTCCTTAGTCTTAGTCTTATTCTTAGTCCGTAGTCTTAGTCCTAGTCTTAGTCCTTAGTCCTTAGTCTTAGTCCTTGGTCCTTGGTCCTTAGTCCTTAGTCCTTAGTCCTTAGTCTTAGTCCTTATACTTAGTCCTTAGTCTTAGTCCTTAGTCCTTAGTCTTAGTCCTTAGTTTTAGTCCTTAGTCCTTAGTCTTAGTCCTTAGTCCTTAATCCTTAATCTTAGTCTTAGTCTTAATCTTTAATCTAAGTCCTTAGTCCTTAGTCTTACTCCTTAGTCTTAGTCTTAGTCTTAGTCCATAGTCCTTAGTCCTTAGTCCTTAGTCCTTAGCCTTAGTCCTTAGCCTTAGTCCTAGTCCTTAGTCCTTAGTCCTTAGTCCTTAGTCCTTAGTCTTAGTCTTAGTCTTAGTCCTTAGTCTTAATCGTAGTCGTTAGTCCTTAGTCCTTAGTCTTAGTCCTTAGTCCTTAGTCTTAGTCTTAGTCCTTAGTCCTTAGTCTTACTCCTTATTCTTAGTCTTAGTCTTTAGTTGGTCCCTTGATAAACAACAGGAGTATTGTAGAGGGGGATGAATACAATTTTTTTCAATTAACTTAACAGTTAAACACAATTTAGTATTCAAGCAAGTAAATTAAATAGAGTCAAAGGTAATTTTTCAACGGTTATTCTTTATTGATTAAATTACAAAGAATTACAACTATCCTTGACGGAATGATAGTTGGTTGATACAGATTTATCTAAGTGTAGCTACAGAGTGTGTTCTAAGCTATTACACGTTTTGGACTCTAAATAAACAAACTCACACCACTAGTTGTTACAATAGTGGATACAACAATTTATAGTAGTCCTTTTATCCGTGTAATTATTCCATTGTCTACTGGTATATAGGATGTCTGTACTTGTGGGGACAACTGCAACAGAGAGCGTGCTCTCCTTTTTTCTCTTTGGTAGCTATTTGCAGGAACACCCTAATTTGGTTTGGCACCACTATTTGTTTAAACAAATAGAATGTTGTGTTCCCTAGGCATTGACAAAGTATAACACATGTCTGCACATGCGTTATACTTCTGCATTCCCACGTGGTCTTGTAAGGTCACTTGTCAGTCGCCGAGGCGTGTCCTTTTCTGTTCAACTTTGTCTTTGACTTCTGTTGAATAGTACGATTGATGTAGACCACTCAGGAAACATCTATGCTTGTAATGGAGCATAGCTGTCTTGTGTAGTAAGCTGCATTCTAGCTATGCTGGTTCTTCATTGCTGAGTCACTTGATATCATTGAATTGCTGAGTATACATCCTGTGCTGATTGAAGAATACTGTCTACCTTGTGCTGGTAGACTAAGCAGCAAACTAAACACTCGACACAGTAATATCTGCTGTCTATACATAAACAAACTAGTGCTGGCTGCACATAACATTTTAGTGCAAATAATTACAGTTTTGTCATAATTAAATCCTTAATTATATTGGAGACTCAACAATCTCCCCCTATTTGATGATGACAAAACCTATGACATAAAGAGAAAACACTAAAGCCAGCACTAAGGGACAAAATGAAAAATAGGCAGTAAGTTTGTCCCTTTTTGGTTTATTTTGGGATCTTTTACTGAGTTATCTATATCTTATAAATTGATATGATTTTGAAGATAAACTCATTTAACTTTCATTACAGGAGAGTATATACAGACATTCACACAATAGTATAATGAAAAATGAAGTAACAAAAGATACAGTTCTATCACTATAAGACTATCTGTCTTTATCTTTATCTTTTTCATCTTCAGACAGCTCTTCTTCTTTCACTTTGAGGGCTGCCAGGCTTCAGGAAACAAGTAAGGCACTTCAGCAGGGTCGAATACTGGAATCTGAAGAGGTAGAATGATGGGATCTCTTCTGTGTGGGCCTTCATCAGTAGTTTTCTTACCTTTAGGCTTTTGAGAAAAAACTTCTTCTACATTTATGACTGGTGCATTCCCATACTTTACTGCTTTATTGAAGAGCTCTTGAAGTTCAGGTTTCATTGTATCTTTGATACCACTTTTACCTTTGTCAATAAAGTACTGCAATATCTCCATCCATTCACTGAACCCTAAGGTTCTCAGATCAGTGTAGTCTATTCTTTCTTGAACATTACCTTCCCTGCTGACAGAGAAAGCCCTTTTTGTGCCTTTGTGCACCTTGATGGTCTTGCTTGGATTTGATCTCCTGGTTAGCACATCACCATATTTGCTCCTATAGTAATGATCAAATAATTCTATTGTTCGTTCAGTTTCTATAGGGGTAGTAGCAGGTGCTTTCTCAGCCGCTTCCAATTCATCGAATGCCTTGTCCGGTTCTTTAACAATGACACTAGATAACTTAAGGGACTCAGCCTCTTGTTTTCTGTCAGCAGCTAACTTAGCTTCTTCTTCCTAAAGCCTCAGCCTCTCAGCATATTCAGCATCAGCATCCTCCCTTCTTTGCCTGTCAAGTTGAACACTTAATAGATAATCATCGGCAGTGATGTTGAGGAATTTTGTTGTAGCAATCATCTGTCCTTAGTCCTTAGTCCTTAGACCTTAGTCCTTAGTCCTTAGTCTTAGTCCTTAGTCCTTAGTCCTTAGTCATTAGTCTTAGTCTTAGTCCTTAGTCTTAGTCCTTAGTCCTTAGTCCTTAGTCTTAGTCCTTAGTCCTTAGTCCTTAGTCTTAGTCCTTAGTCTTAGTCCTTAGTACTTAGCCCTTAGTCCTTAATCTTAGTCCTTAGTCCTTAGTCTTAGTCCTTAGTTTAACACCCCGTCGAAAATTCCTTTGACGGAATGTTAACTCTGGTCCCAGTGCTTGGCTTGACTTCTACGTAACAGCAATATTCTACAGCGGAAGCAATTAATACCTGAGAATAAAACACGCAAAACGGATCAACAATAATGTTGAGTGAATCTACAGGTTTTAGGTAAACAATACAGTATGTTTAATATTCAATATTGAAAGAAAAAAAAATGTTTATTAGTGGAAGACCATCAAGGTTTAATGTTATAGTTGTAGACAACATAGTTTCCTGTTTCAAAAGTTTGTTGACACTAACATGTCAAGTTTTATCTCATTTGTTCGTAAACCATAGTTTTAAATAACATTGTATAGTATCTGAAAAACAGTTATCAGAAAAATAGTTTAATTTCCTTGACCACGAGATTTTACAAGTACAACACAAAGTCGCAAAACGTTTACATAATATGAGCACCTGAATACTAGCAATGACCCGAGTATAGAAGCCACTATACCCGCCTTTACCTCCTAAAATGTTATACAATTGTTTAAATGTATTTAATGTTCAAAGTAAATGCACCACAGTTTTTATAGTGGGTGAGGTTGTCAACCTAACTGATCCGTCCATCTAAATTGTGCTTACACCGATGGTATTAAAAGTATTCAAGCTAGAGGCTTTTTGAACAAACTCAATATGCATATATAGTACTCATGTCAATACAAAAGCATTTGAAAATGTAAGTATAACAGTGTGTATTCTCATCCCTGAAAACATGTAAAAATCGGGACTGTAGACTCACCTTTGAATAAAGCTCGGATTGAATAGTGAACAATTAACTTGTACGGTTTATAGTCGAGTAATGCAACTTAAGTATACGTATTTAGGTTGGTCAATATATGTATCTTAAATAAGTGTGGTTTCATAGTGTACGTTGTCTTATTGCACGACTCGACGCGTTTCAAAGTAAAAGTCAACTATATAATGCAAGTCAAACAAAGTCAACCAAAGTCAAACCGAAAGTCAAATGTAGTGACCCGAACTTTTCCATGTTTATATATATTAATTGAGATTGATATTTACATGACTAAATGTTTCCAACATGTTAAGCAATCAAACTTGTTAAGACTTGATTAAATGAAATAAGTTTCATATAGACAATTGATCACCCAAGTTGACCGGCGATTCATGAACGTTACAAAATTGTAAAAACTACATGTTGTGGTATATATAGACATATATATATGGTTTACAAGAGATTATGATGAGTAAGTATCTCACTATGTATATTAACAATGTGTGATATACATAAGAAATGAGATTACTAAGTTAAGAAACTCGAAATGATATATATAACGATTATCGTTATGATAACGTCTACTAAATATATATGTATCATATTAAGATATTGCTACACTATATTTAACATGATAAAATGATATTTAAATATATCATTAAGTGTGTTAACAATGAACTACATATGTAAAAACAAGACTACTAACTCAAGAATTACGAAACGAGACTTATATGTAACGATTATCGTTGTAACAATATTTTAATGTATATATCATATTAAGAGATATTCATACATCATAATATCATGATAATATAATAATTTAACATCTCATTTGATATAATAAACATTGGGTTAACAACATTAATTGAGATCGTTAACTTAAAGGTTTCAAAACAACACTTACATGTAACGACTAACGAAGACTTAACGACTCCATTAGAATGTATATACATGTTGTGTTTTGATATGTATTCTTACACTTTTGAAAGACTTCAAGACACATATCAAAGTACTTCTACTTAACCAAATTGCTTACAATTACATCCTCGTTCAGTTTCATCAACAATTCTACTCGTATGCACCCGTATTCGTACTCGTACAATACACAGCTTTTAGATGTATTTACTATTGGTATATACACTCCATTGATCAGCTCTTAGCAGCCCATGTGAGTCACCTAACACATGTGGGAACCATCATTTGGCAACTAGCATGAAATATCTCATAAAATTACAAAAATATTAGTAATCATTCATGACTTATTTACATGAAAACAAAATTACATATCCTTTATATCTAATCCATATACCAACGAACAAAAACACCTACAAACACTTTCATTCTTCAATTTTCTTCATCTAATTGATCTCTCTCAAGTTCCATCTTCAAGTTCTAATTGTTCTTCATAAATTCCATAAGTACAGTTTCATAAAAATCAAGAATACTTCCAAGTTTGCAAGTCTACTTCCAAGCTTTCTAATCCATTCCAAGTAATCATCTAAGATCAAGGAACCTTTATTATTTACAGTAGGTTATCTTTCTAATTCAAGGTAATATTCATATTCAAACTTTGATTCAATTTCTACAACTATAACAATCTTATTTCGAGTGAAAATCTTACTTGAACTGTTTTCGTGTCATGATTCTGCTTCAAGAACTTTCAAGCCATCCAAGGATCCTTTGAAGCTAGATCCATTTTTCTCATTTCCAGTAGTTTTATCCATAAAACTTGAGGTAGTAATGATGTTCATAACATCATTCGATTCATACATATAAAGCTATCTTATTCGAGGGTTTAAACTTGTAATCACTAGAACATAGTTAAGTTAATTATAAACTTGTTCGCAAACAAAAGTTAATCCTTCTAACTTGACTTTTAAAATCAACTAAACACATGTTCTATATCTATATGATATGCTAACTTAATGATTTAAAACCTGGAAACACGATGAACACCATAAAATCGGATATACGCCGTCGTAGTGAAACCGGGGGCTGTTTTGGTTTGGATAATTAAAAACTATGATAAACTTTGATTTAAAAGTTATTCTTCTGGGAAAATGATTTTTCATATGAACATGAAACTATATCCAAAAATCTTGGTTAAACTCAAAGTGAAAGTATGTTTTTCAAAATGGTCATCAAGATGTCGTTCTTTCGACGGAAATGACTACCTCTTTAGTAATTGACATGTAACTTAAATTTCTGACAATAAACCTATACTTTTTCTGTTTGGATTCTTAAATTAGAGTTCAATATGAAACCATAGCAATTTGATTCACTCAAAACGGATTTAAAATGAAGAAGTTATGGATAAAACAAGATTGGATATTTTTGATCTTTTTAGTTACGGGAAATGTTTAACAAATCTATACAAATCATATCCTAGCTAACTTATATTGTATTATACATGTATTCTAATACATTATGTAATCTTGGGATACCATAGACACGTATGCAAATGTTTTGACATATTATATCGACCCATGTATATATATTATTTGGAAAAACCATAGACACTCTATATGCAGTAATGTTGGAGTTAGCTATACAGGGTTGAGGTTGATTCCAAAAATATATATACTTTGAGTTGTGATTTAGCCTGAGACGTGTATATACTGGGTCGTGGATTGATTCAAGATAATATATATCGATTTATTTCTGTACATCTAACTGTGGACAACTAGTTGTAGGTTACTAACGAGGACAGCTGACTTAATACACTCAAATCTTTAAAACATAATAAAAATGGTTGTAATTATATTTTGATCATACTTTGATATATATGTACATATTTGTATAGGTTCGTGAATCGATCTGTGACCAAGTCTTATTTTCGAGGAAGGAAATATCTGTGAAAGTCAGTTATAGTCCCACTTTTAAAATATAATATTTTTGGAATGAGAATACATGCAGGTTTTATAAATGATTTACAAAATAGACACAAGTACGTGAAACTACATTCTATGGTTGAATTATCGAAATCGAATATGCCCCTTTTTATTAAGTCTGGTAATCTAAGAATTAGGGAACAGACACCCTAATTGACGCGAATCCTAAAGATAGATCTATAGGGCCTAACAAACCCCATCCAAAGTACCGGATGCTTTAGTACTTCGAAATTTATATCATATCCGAAGGGTGTCCCGGAATGATGGAGATATTCTTATATATGCATCTTGTTAATGTCGGTTACTAGGTGTTCACCATATGAATGATTTTTATCTCTATGTATGGGATGTGTATTGAAATATGAAATCTTGTGGTCTATTGTTACGATTTGATATATATAGGTTAAACCTATAACTCACCAACATTTTTGTTGACGTTTAAAGCATGTTTATTCTCAGGTGAATACTAAGAGCTTCCGCTGTTGCATACTAAAATAAGAACAAGATTTGGAGTCCATGTTTGTATGATATTGTGTAAAAACTGCATTCAAGAAACATATGTCGATGTAATATATTTCTATTGTAAACCACTATGTAATGGTCGTGTGTAAACAGTATATTTTAGATTATCATTATTTGATAATCTACGTAATGTTTTTAAAACCTTTATTGATAAAATAAAGGTTATGGTTGTTTTAAAAATGAATGCAGTCTTTGAAAAATGTCTCATATATAGGTCAAAACCTCGCAACGAAATCAATTAATATGGAACGTTTATAATCAATATGAACGGGACATTTCAGTTGGTATCCGAGCGTTGGTCTTAGAGAACCAGAAAATTTGCAATAGTGTGTCTTATCGAGTTTGTTAGGATGCATTAGTGAGTCTGGACTTCGATCGTGTTTTCTTTAAAAATGATTGTTTAACATTTTTGTTGGAAACTATATATTATTAACATGTAAATATTATGTGATATATTAATCTCTTAACATGTTTGATATTGTGTGATAGTTGTCTACCTCTAGCACAAATTCCATTCACTCACCTAATAATAACGAAGATTCGAATATATATTGGCAAGATTCACAAGTTCCCGAAGAACCGAAAGAAGAGGAAACGGAACCAGAAGAAGAGGAACCGGAAGAAGAGGAACCGGAAGAAGAAGAGGTTCTGGAGGGGGGAATAGTAGGAAGCACAGAAAACCGGTCAAATAAAAGAAAATCCTCAACCAATGGACCAAAGTTAATAATGGTCAATGGTGTTTCCGCTAAGGAAGCAAAATATTGGGAAAATTACCAATTTTTCGATGAATCGGATCCTGATGAGGATTCCGATGATGTTATAGAAATTACCCCTACCCAATTTAATGAGGCAAAAGAAAATAATAAGGGAAAAGGCATCAAAATAGAGAAATCTGATTCCGACCCCGATGAACTTTATATGTACCGTCAACACCCGTATTTTCAATATCGTGACAATAACCCGGGAACCTCTAAACCACCAGATTTTTCTAAACCAATGTGGAAAATGACGACTCATATTAGAGGAACATCATATATCCCTAGAAGATTAGGAAAAAGAACCAAGTCCGAAGAAGAAGAAGAAACCAGTGATTCAGATTAGAGGGGTGTGAGCATGTTGTGTAATAAATGTATTGTAGTGTGCTTGTACTTTTATGTTCTATGTAAAAATTGCTTGTATTGTTTGTTATTACGAATCTAATCCTTGTCTATTTTACAGTATAAAAACAAAATGGACGTTAAGGGTAGACAACCGAATATTTTAGAAGACCTGCCAGAGGATATGATTGAGGAAATCTTGTCTAGAGTCGGTCAGAATTCATCAGCACATTTAGTTATGGCGAAATTAACTTGTCAAACATTTGAAAGACTTTCTAGAAATGCCTTAGTTTATAAAAGGCTTTCCTTTGATAGGTGGGGTATATCACATTTGGGAGACTTTAAGTTACGTCGTGTTTTCTTTAAAGCGTTAAATGCGGGGAACCCAAATGTAATTTTACGCTACGGGTTAAGAACCTATTTTGACTCAACATATCCCAACATAGGATTTCGTGAATTAGAAAGAGCTTCTAACATGCAACATAAAGAAGCATGTTATGCTTACGGGTTAGTGATGTTCGCTTCTTACCAAAGTGAGAAAAAGAACATCGGATTGCAGCTTTTAAATAAAACTTTCCCACAAGTGACGGATTCAGTAGTTGGGGTGAGAAACAAGGTTTTTAGATTATTACGGGGCTGTTGGACATTACGAAACCCTTGTCTTTTTGACGACATTACAACATGCTGCCTAGCCAATGGTCATAACGGTTATTTTTCACAAGACCAAGGATGGGAAGTTGTCTTAGTAAAACCAGAATGCATGACTTGTTTCTGGACTTATGAATTACATGTCTTTATTTCCTTTGCTGAACAACTTGTGTATTAACTAAATTTATCTTCAAAACTGTCTTGTATCATAGTGTACTATATTTCATGTTATATGTAATATAGCGAAGTTGTAAGTTTGAAGAATATTTGTATGTGATATATTATTATAATCAGTTTTTCATATAGAATTGTAGTAGTTGATTTGTATATTAGCTACTAAGTATGAACTTAACGGGTAGGTAGTACCCGAATTTAAACTTATAAAACGCTAATATGAAGAAAAAGCTTTTATAAATGAGTTCATATTATGCTACGAGATACTATTGACTACTCTTAATATTCTGTAAGATTAACTTGTTTCATTTGACTATTTTGAAGGAAATGGCACCGACTACTCGACACACCTTGAATATGAGCGAAGAGGAATTTCGTGCCTTTCTTGCTTCAAACATAGCCGCAGTACAGGCCGCGCTACATACCAACAATAACTCTGAATCTAGCAATATAGCTAACGGCGCAAGAAATCGTGTAGGATGCTCCTACAAGGAATTCACTGCCTGCAAACCTTCAGAATTTGATGGGACCGAAGGACCAATCGGATTGAAACGATGGACAGAGAAAGTTGAATCGGTGTTTGCCATAAGTAAGTGTGCTGAAGGAGACAAAGTGAAGTACGCTACGCATACCTTCATAGGTATTGCGTTAACATGGTGGAATACCTATCTAGAGCAAGTTGGACAAGATGCTGCTTACGCGCTACCGTGGTTAGCATTCAAGCACTTGATGAACGAGAAGTACCGTCCCAGAACCGAGGTCAATAAGCTCAAGTCAGAACTTAGAGGGTTACGAACACAGGGATTAGATATTACTTCGTACGAAAGACGATTCACAGAATTGTGCCTATTGTGTCCGAGAGCATTCGAAGATGAGGAAGAGAAGATCGACGCATTTGTGAAAGGGTTACCAAAGAGAATCCAAGAAGATATAAGTTCACACGAGCCTGCCTCCATACAAAAGGCATGTAGAATGGCTCACAAACTAGTGAACCAGATTGAGGGAAGAATTAAAGAACAGGCAGCCGAAGAGGCCAACGTGAAGCTAGTCAAAAGAAAGTGGGAGGAAAACGGTGATAAGAGTCACCAAAACAACAACAATTATCCCAACAATCGCAATATCAATCGCAACTACAACAAACGGCACAACAACAACAACAACTACAACAATCATCCCAACAACAATAACAACCGCAACAACAACAACAATTAGAAGCAGCTATGCCAAAGGTGTGAAAAGTATCACTCGGGGTTCTGCACCAAATTTTGCAACAAGTGTAAAAGAAATGGTCATAGCGCGGCGAATTGTGAGGTCTATGGACCAGGGGTTAACAGAACGAAAGGAACAAATGGTGTCAGAATGAGTAATGGCGGAGCAAGTAGTGTCGAAGCAAGTTATGCCAATGTAGTTTGTTATAATTGTGGAAAACCGGGCAACATTATTAGAAATTTCCCGAACCAGGAGAACACGAATGGATAAGGCCGCGGAAGAGTTTTTAATATTAATGCGGCAGAGGCACAGGAAGACCCGGAGCTTGTTACGGGTACATTTCTTATTGACAATAAATCTGCTTACGTTTTATTTGATTCGGGTGCGGATAGAAGCTATATGAGTAGATATTTTTGTACTAAATTAAGTTGTCCATTGATGCCGTTGGATAGTAAATTTTTACTCGAATTAGCAAACGGTAAATTAATTTCAGCAGATTATATATGCCGGAATCGAGAAATTAAACTGGGTAGCGAAATATTTAAGATTGATTTGATAACAGTAGAGTTAGGGAGTTTTGATGTAATAGTTGGCATGGACTGGCTGAAGGAGATGAAAGCAGAGATCGTATGTTACAAAAATGCAATTCGCATCGTACGAGAAGAAGGAGAACCCTTAAAGGTGTACGGAGAAAAGGGCAACACGAAGCTACATCTTATTAGTAATTTGAAGGCACAAAAACTAATAAGAAAAGGTTGCTATGCTGTTCTAGCACACGTCAAGAAAGTACAAACTGAAGAAAAGAGCATCAATGATGTTCCCGTCGTAAAAGAATTTCCCGATGTATTTCCGAAAGAATTATCGGGACTACCTCCACATCGATCTGTTGAATTTCAAATAGATCTTGTACCAGGAGCTGCACCAATAGCTCGTGCTCCTTACAGACTCGCACCCAGCGAGATTAAAGAACTGCAAAGCCAACTGCAAGAACTATTAGAACGTGGTTTCATTTGACCAAGCACATCACCATGGGCAGCTCCTGTTTTGTTTGTCAAGAAGAAGGATGGTACATTTAGGTTGTGTATTGACTATAGGGAGTTGAATAAAATTACCATCAAAAACCGTTATCCACTGCCGAGAATTGACGACTTATTTGATCAACTACAAGGCTCGTCGGTTTATTCGAAAATAGATTTACGTTCTGGATATCATCAAATGCGAGTAAAGGAGGATGATATTCCAAAAACTGCTTTTAGGATGCGTTATGGTCATTATGAGTTTATGGTTATGCCGTTTGGATTGACTAACGCACCAGCTGTGTTCATGGACCTTATGAACCGAGTGTGTGGGCCATATCTTGACAAGTTTGTCATTGTTTTCATCGATGACATACTTATTTACTCAAAGAATGATCAAGAGCACGAAGAACATTTGAGAAAAGTGCTAGAAGTATTGAGGAAAGAAAAACTGTACGCTAAGTTTTCAAAGTGTCCATTTTGGTTGGAAGAAGTTCAATTCCTCGGTTACATAGTGAACAAAGAAGGTATCCAGGTGGATCGAGCAAAGATCGAAACCGTTGAAAAGTGGGAAACCCCAAAAACTACGAAGCATATACGTCAATTTTCAGGATTGGCTGGTTACTACAGAAGATTCATACAAGATTTCTCCAAAATAGCAAAGCCCTTGACTGCATTAACGCATAAAGGGAAGAAATTTGAATGAAAGGATGAACAAGAGAAGGCGTTTCAGTTATTGAAGAAAAAGCTAACTACGGCACCTATATTGTCATTGCCTGAAGGGAATGATGATTTTGTGATTTATTGTGACGCATCAAAGCAAGGTCTCGGTTGTGTATTAATGCAATGAATGAAGGTGATTGCTTATGCGTCTAGACAATTGAAGATTCACGAGCAAAATTATACAACTCACGATTTGGAATTGGGTGCTGTTGTTTTTGCATTAAAGACTTGGAGGAATTATTTATATGGAGTCAAAAGTATTATATATACCGACCACAAAAGTCTCCAACATATATTTAATCAGAAGCAACTGAATATGAGACAACGCAGGTGGATTAAACTGTTGAATGATTATGATTTTGAGATTCGATACCACCCGGGGAAGGCGAATGTGGTAGCCGACGCTTTGAGTAGAAAGGACAGAGAACCTATACGGGTAAAAGCTATGAATATAATTATTCGTACTAACCTTACTACTCAAATAAAGGAGGCGCAACAGGGGGTTGTAAAAGAAGGAAAGTTGAAGAATGAGATACCAAAAGGATCAGAGAAACATCTTAATATTCGGGAAGACGGAACCCGATATAGGGCTGATAGAATTTGGGTACCAAGGTTTGGAGATGTGAGAGAAATGGTACTTAAAGAAGCACATAAAACCAGATATTCAATACATCCCGGAGCTGGAAAGATGTATAAAGATCTCAAGAAACAATTTTGGTGGCCGGGTATGAAAGCCGATATTGCTAAATATGTAGGAGAATGTTTGACGTGTTATAAGGTCAAAGGTGAACATCAGAAACCATCAGGTCTACTATAACAACCTGAAATCCCGGAATGGAAATGGGAAAACATTACCATGGATTTCATTACTAAATTGCTGTAAAGACCCGTCCTAATCCATCCGGACAAAGTCCATATTGATTATAAACGATTCACAACAGTTGATTACATCGTGAGGTACTTGACCTCTATATGATACATTTTACAAACATTGCATTCGTTTTTGAAAAGAAAATCTTTCATTACATCGAAAGTTGACGGCATGCATACCATTTCATTATATATCTAACTATAATTGACTTAATAATAATCTTGATGAACTCAACGACTCGAATGCAACATCTTTTGAAATATATCATGAATGACTCCAAGTAATATCTTTAAAATGAGCAAATGCACAGCGGAAGATTTCTTTCATACCTGAGAATAAACATGCTTTAAAGTGTCAACCAAAAGGTTGGTGAGTTCATTAGTTTAACATAAATAATCATTTCATAAGTTTAATAGACCACAAGATTTCATATTTTCATTTCTCATAAACATACGTCCCATGCATAGAGACAAAAATATCATTCATATGGATTGAACACCTGGTAACCGACATTCACAATATGCATATAAGAATATCCCCATCATTCCAGGATCCTCCTTCGGACATGATATAAATTTCGAAGTACTAAAGCATCCGGTACTTTGGATGGGGCTTGTTGGGCCCGATAGATCTATCTTTAGAGTTCGCGTCAATTAGGGTTTCTGTTCCCTAATTCTTAGATTACCAGACTATATAAAAAGGGCATATTCGATTAGATAATCCAACCATAGAATGTAGTTTCGATCACTTGTGTCCATTTCGTAAATCATTTATAAAACAGCGCATGTATTCTCAGCCCAAAAATATAAAGAGTAAAAGGGAATTAAATGAAACTCACCTAATGTATTTTGTAGTAAAAATACATATGACTATATTGAACAATTGAACAATGCAGGGTTGGCCTCGGATTCACGAACCTATATATATCAAATCGTAACAATATTAATTTTATTGTTTTTGGTCGTTATGACATTAATGATTTATTTATAATAATAATATTAATTACTTTGTTAAAAATGATAATATTAATAAAGATATTGTTAATAATGATGTCTTTATTTAATAATAATAATAATAATAATAATAATAATAATAATAATAATAATAATAATAATAATAATAATGATAATGATAATGATAATAATAATAATAATAATAATAATAATAATAATAATAATAATAATAATAATAATAATAATGATAATAATAATAACATTCTTAATAATAATATTATATGTATTTATAATATTAATGTAATCTTAATCATACATATAATATTCATAATCGTAATCATATTTATCATTATACCATATTTAAACTTAATTATTTTTAACTCCTAAATTAGTCTTATCTTCAAATCTTAATCTTTAACTTAACACTCATAATAACATTTAATTATAATGATGATAACAATAATAATAATAATAATAATAATATTTTTAAGAATAAAGACTACCTTTAAAAAAAACCATTTTAACAAGAATTGCACCAAGCCGGATTCGAACCCGAGACCTCTCGCTCACCGCTAACCCTCTTAACCATTCGAACAAGCTTGTTTTTCTGAATATTATTCACTTAAAAATACATACAACTCGTCTGTCTATCCGATCCTCCTTTCTTCTTCTTAACATTCGGCCCAACAAAAGTTTTCAATGGATATCGGCCCAAAACAATTATCCAGTACATGGCCCAACAGTAAATCGTTTAAGTTTCATTGAGTCCAAAGGAACACAATTTGAGCTGTTGCAGCGAAAAGGAAAAGGGAAACAGAAAGCAAAAGTCGTCATTATCACATCCATCTTTATCGACATAAAAAAAAATATAAAGCATCAACAGTAGCGGGTTTTGTTTGGTTTAAGCCTTCGAACAATAACAGAAACAATAACCCACGAGCTGCAGTAGCAAGTATCACGATAGTATGGTAGCAGGAGTTCGAGCGGGCAGGAAGAAAAGGAAAAAAAAAATAATAATTTTTGTGGGTTTATATTGTATCCGATCAAAAGCAGGAAACAACCATGATCGAGCAGTCTCTTGATGATGGTAGTGATTCATGATGGTTCATTGTGATTTTAACTGAAGTAGAAACAGAAAAAAAAATGCAGAAATTTATGAAGGTGATGATGAATAGTGGCGGGTTTAGTCTTGAGTTTACGAAAAAAGAAAACAAGAAGGAAGAGAGGGATACGTATATAGCTGGGTGATTTTTGAGGTAGACAAGGGTGGTGGTTGATAGAAGGATAACAATCAAAGAAAAACAATAGTGGCTTCACGATGGTTTTAATGGTGATGGCAGTGATTGTAGAGAGAGAAGAGATGGAGGACGGTTAGAGGTGATCGGCGGTGATGCAATGGTTGCTGTAAGATGGCAGATGGCGGTGGTGGCTCGTGGTAATGGGTTTTGATGGCGAAGTGGGTGATGTAATGAAAGTGGGTTTAAGGTGATGAATGATGGTTGTCGAATGGTGGTTTGCCGAAAATCAATGGTGAGTGTTGGGGTGATGAAGTGGTCGCCTGTTACACTTGAAGGGGTGGTGGTGATCGTGATGTTCTCCAGTATATAACTCATCTCTCACTTTCTATATAGATATACAACTAATACAATAATACTAATAATAATAATAATAATAATAATAATTAATAATAATATGATATTAAGTGTTGATTGGAATCAAGTAAGTGATACTTGTGTCCGATTAAAACAACAAGTAGAGACAAAATATAATAGTGATCAAATAGTAGTTTGGTTTTTGGTTGTAGTTGAAACTAAACAGATAGATGTCTAGATAGATTGAATATATGTTTATGTATATTATATACAATTGAAATTGTGGGAAAGGTGACGGATGAAATGGCATAAAGTATCTATCTATCACAATCGCCATATATGTATACATAGCTGTAAAGTTGATCAAACAAACACACTACATATTCAATCATTCTATTCAATTCACGAATCAGTTGAAATACGAAAATATACATATAATAATATTAATAATATAATTTAAAATAAAAACGTGTGAATACATTAGCCGTCGTCTTTTACGGACTGAATTTCGTACTCCGTTGTTAATCAGTGGCGAATTATAAGTTTCAGAAAAATACCAAATTTTTATAGTAAACATCTTTATTTATTTTAGTCATTATCGTATAAAATTCGATCATAAATTATTAAATAAAAATTACATTAATTATTCACTCCCAACCCCAAGTAAAATATAAAAAGTTTTGAAATTCAACAAATAGTTCCTAAATACATTTTTAATAAGCCTAAAATTAATATCACTCATTTTCGGATCACCGATTATTTTAAAACCATATAAGTTTGAATTTAACTTGCTTAATATCAATCGGAACATCAACGAATATTACAATCGTTTAATATTTATTTTTAATATACTTTATTTATATATATATATATATATATATATATATATATATATATATATATATATATATATATATATATAGATATATTTTAAATAATAATCATTATAATATCCTATTGTTATTTTATTTTACATAATTAAATTTTTAATAGCAGTAACATATAATTTTTCAAATTATATTTTCAATTACAATTTTTATATATACACACATATCTATTTACAATTAAGGGTTCGTGAATCGTCGAAACTGGTCGAAGGTAATTGAATATATGAACATAGTTCCAAAGTTTTCGAGACTCAATATTACAGACTTTGCTTATCGTATCGAAATTATATAAAGATTAAGTTTAAATTTAGTCGCAAATTCCCGGGTCATCACAGTACCTACCCGTTAAAGAAATTTCGTCCCGAAATTTGAGTGAGGTGGTCATGGTTAACAATAAAATGTTTTCATGACGAATATGAGTTGATAAATATAGTTTTATCATCATTGAGTAATATGGATAAAAATAACTCAATTATTCGGAGAGTACGAATGAAGCTATCACCAAAGAGTGAAATAGGAAAGTAAAGATTCATCTTAGCTTTTGACGTAGTCATGGTTGAATTTAGAAAATGAGGTGCGTCTTAACTTTTAACGTAGAGGGTTGAATTCCGGAATTCAAGGGATTAAAGAAGATCTTCGAAATCTAAAAGATTTGATTCTTCGGCGAATGAGGAAATTAAGATCTTTCTAATTAAATATGGTGATCTGCTTCGATTACTCTGTCTGATATTTTCATTATAAATTAAACCCTTCCGTTCCATTATTCTCACCATTCCTATACTTTCCTTCTTGTTTCATACATCCAAATATTCTGAAAATGTTTAATCCAGTTCTGATCCTTGTCCTCATCCTTACTATCACAACAATCATTCTCCTTTTCCAACTTCCACCAGAGGAATCTGCTTTCTTCTACTTCGCCCTTGGGGTTATAATGTTTTTAATTCTCCCGTGTATTTATGTTGCTATAAACATTGATATATACGGTTTGTAATTTATGTGTTGCTATCGGGATTTATATTCTCCCTTAAATTTCAAAGCTCTATGCTTTTGTTTTCTCTTCCCGACTTCAAGTCAAGCGAATAATGGTCCAGAATTTGTAGATATAGAGTTTTGAATGATTATAATGTTCTAAGCAGGAAGGAACGTGATAGCATGATTTGATTTTCAAATTTATCAACATCACGGAAGATAGAACCATCAAGAATACATTTTCTTGATTTGTTTAGGAGTTGAGTAGAATGAAAGAGTTATGTAACATGGCACATGTTAACGTTATGATCTGTGAATCATCACGTCGCATTAGAAACTCAGCATGACTTACTGTAATATAATTACGTTGATCAAGTGTCATTATATTATACTAACTCATGCATCAGTTTCCAACACTACTTCAAAAACATTCATAATTTAAACTCGAATTTTTAAAGAAATTTAGAAACTAAAGTAGTTTCCTTTATGATGTAATATAGATAGCATGAAGAGATAAATAATTTCGGACGAGAATATTTATGAAAATATCTTCAGAAATATCGAAGGTATTTATGATGATATTTTGGAATTTCTAAGTTCGATGGTTGATGAGGAAGATTTTCCGCAAGGTTTTAACATGAGTACAGAGCAAGATATTCGCTAAAGATTTTAACGGATCCAGAATTACCTGAATTCTTTGAATATGGGGTATGGTCCTTGTATTTGTCCTTGGTCTTCTTCATGGTTTGCTCAATTCGTTTTTCAGTACCAAACTTCCTTTTGAGCTTTTCCAGCGTATCTTTTTTTTTTTTTATCAAACTTTTGACTGTTAAAATCATCCATAGTTTTTGTTCTTCATTCAACTTTTCAAAATTTAGAGCATTAATTCACAGACTGGGTGCTTTTCTGAATTTCAGAATGGAAGATCATAGTTCTAAGAGATAAATGTTATATGGATACATATAACTGTTGATGTGGAAACGTTGCGAGACTCAAAATACAAATTTGCTGATTCCCGGTAATTGGTATGGCAGTTCTCGTTACAAGATGCGGATGAGTATATGATAGGGTTTCAATGAATAAATATAATGATTTGTCAGAGAGATTTAAGCCAAAAAAAACAACGAGGCTGCTGGTACGTCTTCTGGTAATATGGTGGAATATAAAAGAATTCTCCGTTATAAAAAGGGTAATTGTATATATATCAGGATTATAGTAAGGCTACTTCGAATGAAAAGTCGAAGTTGACTTGCTGGAGCTGTGACAAAATTGGCTACTTTGAAAAGGGATCGCAAAGTTATGTTTGCTAATAAATGCCAAAGGATCTGATGCGGCTACGTGATAAACTTTTACTCAGTTGCCGAGAGTTTCTCAGGTGCATAACTATATGCATAAACCTTTCCTTCCGTAGATGAAGTGCGGTTGATTCATCCTATCGATTGAGGTGTTTTCAAGAATCATGAAAGGTTTGAACGCATATTGTAATCGTCAAGATACAGATGAAGTTTAAGATGAGATCAAGTGGCAAACTTGAAGATATGTTTAGTTTCATATGTTATAATCAATATTTTAATTCATTTTAATTATCCAATGTCGACAGTCCATATTTGATAGTCCACAATTAACAGTCCGATAATACATATATAGCTTAATATATAATATCCGAATTAATTAATACGTATCGGGATCCGTGTACATGTCTCAGACTCGATCACAACTCAAAGTATATATATTATTATAGAATCAACCTCAACCCTGTATAGAGAACTCGATCATTACTGCATATAGAGTGTCTATGGTGATTCCAAATAATATATATAGATGCATCGATATGATATGTCAAAACCTTGTATACGTGTCCCGATATTTAAAGTGCGTAAAATAAATAACAGGAATTAAATAACGATAACTAAAGTGCGTAAAGTAAATAACAGAAATTAGATGACAATAAATAAAATTGCGGGAATTTAAATTGCGATAATTAAATTGCAATAAATAAAATGTAATACGGAACTAACAGTTAGCTAGGAACAGTTAGATAGGATTTTGTTAGCGTGGATTCTTAACCAAATTTCATATTGTTAATTAATCTGTTTCTAATCAATTTTTATTGTGTCCATTATTTCTTCGTTATGCCACTTGATGGATTCTGATAGATCAAAATCCAAATATGTAATTGGATGAATATGGTTATTCTGTGGTGAACGGATTTGTATATCGGTGGATGTAAGTAGGATAGTATATGACTTGTTGAAACAGATTCGAAGAACGTACAATGTAACTTATTAATGTGAAATTTCAATAGTCCTCGGGTATTACCTACCCGTTAAAATATTTTCACCATTAACAGTTTGTACAAGAGAATTTTTAATTACAATCTTTATGAAAATATATATACATATATATTTTCTTCAGATTTATTCATGGATTTAATGAGTTAATATGATATTAAACTCATTTGCTTTTCGGTTGGAACTAGAATAAATAATCTCTAAAACTTTAGAGATTACATATTCGCCATGTCGAACGAAGATAAATGAGGTAGAGTGATACGTAGAACGAAGATCATACCCAAAGTACATATGCTGATACTGAAGCATGGATTGTTGATGGTACTGGTGCTGTTATTGATTGTACTGTTGGTGCCGGTGATGTTGCTGAAGCTGGTACATTTTGCACCATATTCTCCGAATAGATTTTTCAAGCACGAAGTTCGTTGACTTATTACTCCAGGATGATTGTCGGTCGGAACGAGCGGATGAATAAGGTTTAGAATTTTAGATAGAATATAATCGTGACGAGCTACCCTGAAAATGAGGCTGAAAATAGTGTTTCGGATAGGTCCGCCGGTAAACGCTTCAGGTTCATTGTCAAAAGGTGAATTCGGTTGGTGGAAGGGATCGCCTTCTTCGCGTCTCCATTGTTTAAGTCGACTATAAACTCATCAAATGAATTGGGGATGACTGATTGGTTGATTCATTCCAGTGACGCTGATAGGTGAAACTCCATATCAGAATAGCTGTCGGAATCCGAGAAATTCGAACTGGTTGAGGGATTCATCTCGTACGATCAGATGAAGGAATTTTTGATAAGAAATAGATTATAGGATGTAGATTAGTACCCTGTAATACATAATTTACATATGCATACTTAATACTAAAATCTCATAAGTTACAGAGGAATCTACGGAAGCTGTCAGGCACAGTTTACAATAACAGTTAAGCTAAGATATGAATTAGCAGATATGCTAAGATATGAATTTTTGTCTATACACTAATCATGCATTAGAGGCAATAAGATATGTCTAGACTAAGAATAATGAGCAGGTAATTTCCTAAGGATGATAAGCAGATGATTTTCGACAAAAAGATAAGCAAAACTTTTGACATGCAGACACGGTCGAAGTCCAGACTCACTAATGCATCCTAACAACTACCAGTTAGACACACTAATGCAAGACCTGGTTCACTAAGACCACCGCTCTGATACCAACTGTAAAGACCCGTCCTAATCCATCCGGACAAAGTCCATATTGATTATAAACGATTCACAACAGTTGATTACATCGCGAGGTACTTGACCTCTATATGATACATTTTACAAACATTGCATTCGTTTTTGAAAAGAAAATCTTTCATTACATCGAAAGTTGACGGCATGCATACCATTTCATTATATATCTAACTATAATTGACTTAATAATAATCTTGATGAACTCAACGACTCGAATGCAACATCTTTTGAAATATATCATGAATGACTCCAAGTAATATCTTTAAAATGAGCAAATGCACAGCGGAAGATTTCTTTCATACCTGAGAATAAACATGCTTTAAAGTGTCAACCAAAAGGTTGGTGAGTTCATTAGTTTAACATAAATAATCATTTCATAAGTTTAATAGACCACAAGATTTCATATTTCCATTTCTCATAAACATACGTCCCATGCATAGAGACAAAAATATCATTCATATGGATTGAACACCTGGTAACCGACATTCAAAATATGCATATAAGAATATCCCCATCATTCCGGGATCCTCCTTCGGACATGATATAAATTTCGAAGTACTAAAGCATCCGGTACTTTGGATGAGGCTTGTTGGGCCCGATAGATCTATCTTTAGAGTTCGCGTCAATTAGGGTTTCTGTTCCCTAATTCTTAGATTACCAGACTATATAAAAAGGGCATATTCGATTAGATAATCCAACCATAGAATGTAGTTTCGATCACTTGTGTCCATTTCGTAAATCATTTATAAAACAGCGCATGTATTCTCAGCCCAAAAATATAAAGAGTAAAAGGGAATTAAATGAAACTCACCTAATGTATTTTGTAGTAAAAATACATATGACTATATTGAACAATTGAACAATGCAGGGTTGGCCTCGGATTCACGAACCTATATATATCAAATCGTAACAATATTAATTTTATTGTTTTTGGTCGTTATGACATTAATGATTTATTTATAATAATAATAATAATTACTTTGTTAAAAATGATAATATTAATAAAGATATTGTTAATAATGATGTCTTTGTTTAATAATAATAATAATAATAATAATAATAATAATAATAATAATAATAATAATAATAATAATAATAATGATAATGATAATGATAATGATAATGATAATAATAATAATAATAATAATAATAATAATAATAATAATAATAATAATAATAATAATAATAATAATAACATTCTTAATAATAATATTATATGTATTTATAATATTAATGTAATCTTAATCATACATATAATATTCATAATCGTAATCATATTTATCATTATACCATATTTAAACTTAATTATTTTTAACTCCTAAATTAGTCTTATCTTCAAATCTTAATCTTTAACTTAACACTCATAATAACATTTAATTATAATGATGATAACAATAATAATAATAATAATAATAATAATAATAATATTTTTAAGAATAAAGACTACCTTTAAGAAAAACCATTTTAACAAGAATTGCACCAAGCCGGATTCGAACCCGAGACCTCTCGCTCACCGCTAACCCTCTTAACCATTCGAACAAGCTTGTTTTTCTGAATATTATTCACTTAAAAATACATACAACTCGTCTGTCTATCCGATCCTCCTTTCTTCTTCTTAACATTCGGCCCAACAAAAGTTTTCAATGGATCTCGGCCCAAACCAATTATCCAGTACATGGCCCAACAGTAAATCGTTTAAGTTTCATTGAGTCCAAAGGAACACAATTTGAGCTGTTGCAGCGAAAAGGAAAAGGGAAACAGAAAGCAAAAGTCGTCATTATCACATCCATCTTTATCGACATAAAAAAAAAATATAAAGCAGCAACAGTAGCGGGTTTTGTTGGGTTTAAGCCTTCGAACAATAACAGAAACAATAACCCACGAGCTGCAGTAGCAAGTATCACGATAGTATGGTAGCTGGAGTTCGAGCGGGCAGGAAGAAAAGGAAAAAAAAAATAATAATTTTTGTGGGTTTATATTGTATCCGATCAAAAGCAAGAAACAACCATGATCGAGCAGTCTCTTGATGATGGTAGTGATTCATGATGGTTCATTGTTATTTTAACTGAAGTAGAAACAGAAAAAAAAAATGCAGAAATTTATGAAGGTGATGATGAATAGTGGCGGGTTTAGTCTTGATTTTACGAAAAAAGAAAACAAGAAGGAAGAGAGGGAAACGTATATAGCTGGGTGATTTTTGAGGTAGACGAGGGTGGTGGTTGATAGAAGGATAACAATCAAAGAAAAACAATAGTGGCTTCACGATGGTTTTAATGGTGATGGCGGTGATTGTAGAGAGAGAAGAGATGGAGGACGGTTAGAGGTGATCGGCGGTGATGCAATGGTTGCTGTAAGATGGCAGATGGCGGTGGTGGCTCGTGGTAATGGGTTTTGATGGCGAAGTGGGTGATGTAATGAAAGTGGGTTTAAGGTGATGAATGATGGTTGTCGAATGGTGGTTTGCCGAAAATCAATGGTGAGTGTTGGGGTGATGAAGTGGTCGCCTGTTACACTTGAAGGGGTGGTGGTGATCGTGATGTTCTCCAGTATATAACTCATCTCTCACTTTCTATATAGATATACAACTAATACAATAATACTAATAATAATAATAATAATAATAATAATAATAATAATAATAATAATAATAATAATAATAATAATAATAATAATAATAATAATAATAATAATAATTAATAATAATATGATATTAAGTGTTGATTGGAATCAAGTAAGTGATACTTGTGTCCGATTAAAACAACAAGTAGAGACAAAATATAATAGTGATCAAATAGTAGTTTGGTTTTTGGTTGTAGTTGAAACTAAACAGATAGATGTCTAGATAGATTGAATATATGTTTATGTATATTATATACAATTGAAATTGTGGGAAAGGTGACAGATGAAATGGCATAAAGTATCTATCTATCACAATCGCCATATATGTATACATAGCTGTAAAGTTGATCAAACAAACACACTACATATTTAATCATTCTATTCAATTCACGAATCAGTTGAAATCAGAAAATATACATATAATAATATTAAATATATAATTTAAAATAAAAACGTGTGAATACATTAGCCGTCGTCTTTTACGGACTGAATTTCGTACTCCGTTGTTAATCAGTGGCGAATTATAAGTTTCAGAAAAATCCCAAATTTTTATAGTAAACATCTTTATTTATTTTAGTCATTATCGAATAAAATTCGATCATAAATTATTAAATAAAAATTACATTAATTATTCACTCCCAACCCCAAGTAAAATATAAAAAGTTTTGAAATTCAACAAATAGTTCCTAAATACATTTTTAATAAGCCTAAAATTAATATCACTCATTTTCGGATCACCGATTATTTTAAAACCATATAAGTTTGAATTTAACTTGCTTAATATCAATCGGAACATCAACGAATATTACAATCGTTTAATATTTATTTTTAATATACTTTATATATATATATATATATATATATATATATATATATATATATATATAGATATATTTTTAATAATAATCATTATAATATCCTATTGTTATTTTATTTTACATAATTAAATTTTTAATAGCAGTAACATATAATTTTTCAAATTATATTTTCAATTACAATTTATATATATACACACATATCTATTTACAATTAAGGGTTCGTGAATCGTCGAAACTGGTTGAAGGTAATTGAATATATGAACATAGTTCCAAAGTTTTCGAGACTCAATATTACAGACTTTGCTTATCGTATCGAAATTATATAAAGATTAAGTTTAAATTTAGTCGGAAATTCCCGGGTCATCACAATTGCCAAGGACTGCAAGTGGTTATGATACTATTTGGGTAATAGGTGATCGTCTCACCAAGTCAGCACACTTCCTGCCAATGAGAGAAGATGACAAAATGGAGAAGTTGGCACGATTGTATTTGAAGGAGGTTGTCTCCAGACATGGAATACCCGTCTCTATTATCTCTGATAGGGATGGTAGATTTGTTTCAAGGTTCTGGCAGACGTTGCAACAAGCATTGGGGACTCGTCTAGACATGAGTACTGCCTATCATCCACAAACTAATGGGCAGAGTGAAAGGACGATACAAACCCTTGAAGACATGCTACGAGCATGTGTTATTGATTTCGAAAACAGTTGGGATCGACACCTACCGTCAGCAGAATTTTCCTACAACAGTTATCATTCTAGTATTGAGATGGTGCCATTTGAGGCACTTTATGGTAGAAAGTGCAGGTCTTCGATTTGTTGGAATGAAGTGGGGGATAGACAGATTACGGGTCCTAAGATAATACAATAAACTACCGAGAAAATCATCCAAATTCAACAACGATTGAAAACCGCCCAGAGTCGACAAAAGAGCTACGCGGACAATAAAAGAAAAGATATAGAGTTTGAAATTGGAGAAATGGTCATGCTTAAGGTTTCACCTTAGAAAGGCGTTGTTCGATTTGGTAAACGGGGGAAACTAAATCCAAGGTACATTGGACCATTCAAAATTATAGATCGTGTCGGACCAGTAGCTTACCAACTGGAGCTACCTCAATAACTCGCGGCTGTACATAACACTTTCCACGTCTCGAATTTAAAGAAATGTTTTGCTAAAAAAGATCTCACTATTCCGTTGGATGAAATCCAAATCAATGAAAAACTTCAATTCATTGAAGAACCCGTCGAAATAATGGATCGTGTGGTTAAGAGACTTAAGAAAAACAAGATACCGATTGTTAAGGTTCGATGGAATGCTCGTAGAGGACCCGAGTTCACCTGGGAGCATGAAGATCAGATGAAGAAGAAATACCCACATCTATTTCCAGAAGATTCGTCAACACCTTCAACAGCTTAAAATTTCGGGACGAAATTTATTTAACGGGTAGGTACTGTAGTGACGGGTAACTTTTCCATGTTTATATATATTAATTGAGATTGATATTTACATGACTAAATGTTTCCAACGTGTTAAGAAATCAAACTTGTTAAGACTTGATTAAATGAAATAAGTTTCATATAGACAATTGATCACCCAAGTTGACCGGCGATTCATGAACGTTACAAAATTGTAAAAACTACATGTTGTGGTATATATAGACATATATATATGGTTGATATGAGATTATGATGAGTAAGTATCTCAATAAGTATATTAACAATGTGTGATATACATAAGAAATGAGATTACTAAGTTAAGAAACTCGAAATGATATATATAACGATTATCGTTATGATAACGTCTACTAAATATATATGTATCATATTAAGATATTGATACACTATATTTAACATGATAAAATGATATTTAAATATATCATTAAGTGTGTTAACAATGAACTACATATGTAAAAACAAGACTACTAAATCAAGAATTACGAAACGAGACTTATATGTAACGATTATCGTTGTAACGATATTTTAATGTATATATCATATTAAGAGATATTCATACATCATAATATCATGATAATATAATAATTTAACATCTCATTTGATATAATAAACATTGGGTTAACAACATTAATTGAGATCGTTAACTTAAAGGTTTCAAAACAACACTTACATGTAACGACTAACGAAGACTTAACGACTCCATTAGAATGTATATACATGTTGTGTTTTGATATGTATTCTTACACTTTTTAAAGACTTCAAGACACATATCAAAGTACTTCTACTTAACAAAAATGCTTACAATTACATCCTCGTTCAGTTTCATCAACAATTCTACTCGTATGCACCCGTATTCGTACTCGTACAATACACAGCTTTTAGATGTATGTACTATTGGTATATACACTCCAATGATCAGCTCTTAGCAGCCCATGTGAGTCACCTAACACATGTGGGAACCATCATTTAGCAACTAGCATGAAATATCTCATAAAATTACAAAAATATTAGTAATCATTCTTGACTTATTTACATGAAAACAAAATTACATATCCTTTATATCTAATCCATATACCAACGACCAAAAACACCTACAAACACTTTCATTCTTCAATTTTCTTCATCTAATTAATCTCTCTCAAGTTCCATCTTCAAGTTCTAAGTGTTCTTCATAAATTCCATTAGTATAGTTTCATAAAAATCAAGAATACTTCCAAGTTTGCAAGTCTACTTCCAAGCTTTCTAATCCATTCCAAGTAATCATCTAAGATCAAGGAACCTTTGTTATTTACAGTAGTATATCTTTCTAATTCAAGGTAATATTCATATTCAAACTTTGATTCAATTTCTACAACTATAACAATCTTATTTCGAGTGAAAATCTTACTTGAACTGTTTTCTTGTCTTGATATTGCTTCAAGAACTTTCAAGCCATCCAAGGATCCTTTGAAGCTAGATCCATTTTTCTCGTTTCCAGTAGTTTTATCCAGAAAACTTGAGGTAGTAATGATGTTCATAACATCATTCGATTCATACATATAAAGCTATCTTATTCGAGGGTTTAAACTTGTAATCACTAGAACATGGTTTAGTTGATTCTAAACTTGTTCGCAAACAAAAGTTAATCCTTCTAACTTGACTTTTAAAATCAACTAAACACATGTTCTATATCTATATGATATGCTAACTTAATGATTTAAAACCTGGAAACACGATGAACACTATAAAATCGGATATATGCCGTCGTAGTGAAACCGGGGGCTGTTTTGGTTTGAATAATTAAAAACTATGATAAACTTTGATTTAAAAGTTATTCTTCTGGAAAAATGATTTTTCATATGAACATGAAACTATATCCAAAAATCTTGGTTAAACTCAAAGTGAAAGTATGTTTTTCAAAATGGTCATCAAGATGTCGTTATTTCGACGGAAATGACTACCTCTTTAGTAATTGACATGTAACTTAAATTTCCGACTATAAACCTATACTTTTTCTGTTTGGATTCTTAAATTAGAGTTCAATATGAAACCATAGCAATTTTATTCACTCAAAACGGATTTATAATGAAGAAGTTATGGGTAAAACAAGATTGGATATTTTTGATCTTTTTAGTTACGGAAAATGTTTAACAAATCTATACAAATCATATCCTAGCTAACTTATATTATATTATACATGTATTCTAATATATTATGTAATCTTGGGATACCATAGACACGTATGCAAATGTTTTGACATATCATATCGACCCATGTATATATATTATTTTGAACAACCATAGACACTCTATATGCAGTAATGTTGGAGTTAGCTATACAGGGTTGAGGTTGATTCCAAAAATATATATACTTTGAGTTATGATTTAGCCTGAGACGTGTATACACTGGGTCGTGGATTGATTCAAGATAATATATATCGATTTATTTCTGTACATCTAACTGTGGACAACTAGTTGTAGGTTACTAACGAGGACAGCTGACTTAATACACTCAAATCTTTAAAACATAATAAAAATGGTTGTAATTATATTTTGATCATACTTTGATATATATGTACATATTTGTATAGGTTCGTGAATCGATCCGTGGCCAAGTCTTATTTTCGAGGAAGAAAATATCTGTGAAAGTCAGTTATAGTCCCACTTTTAAAATATAATATTTTTGGGATGAGAATACATGCAGGTTTTATAAATAATTTACAAAATAGACACAAGTACGTGAAACTACATTCTATGGTTAAATTATCGAAATTGAATTAAGTCTGGTAATCTAAGAATTAGGGAACAGACACCCTAATTGACGCGAATCCTAAAGATAGATCTATTGGGCCCAACAATCCCCATCCAAAGTACCGGATGCTTTAGTACTTCGAAACTTATATCATATCCGAAGGGTGTCCCGGAATGATGGGGATATTCTTATATATGCATCTTGTTAATGTCGGTTACCAGGTGTTCACCATATGAATGATTTTTATCTCTATGTATGGGATGTGTATTGAAATATGAAATCTTGTGGTCTATTGTTACGATTTGATATATATAGGTTAAACCTATAACTCACCAACATTTTTGTTGACGTTTAAAGCATGTTTATTCTCAGGTGAATACTAAGAGCTTCCGCTGTTGCATACTAAAATAAGGACAAGATTTGGAGTCCATGTTTGTATGATATTGTGTAAAAACTGTATTCAAGAAACATATGTCGATGTAATATATTTCTATTGTAAACCATTATGTAATGGTCGTGTGTAAACAATATATTTTAGATTATCATTATTTGATAATCTACGTAATGTTTTTAAAACCTTTATTGATAAAATAAAGGTTATGGTTATTTTAAAAATAAATGCAGTCTTTGAAAAACGTCTCATATAGAGGTCAAAACCTCGCAACGAAATCAATTAATATGGAACGTTTATAATCAATATGAACGGGACATTTCATCAAACTTGGTCAATGTGGTCAAATAAATTCAACATCAGTAGGTTCATGTCAAATAATGGTCAACATGTCAAACCTAAGTCAAACAATACGTTTTAGGTCATGAATGATCGTTTTCACAATTTCAGTTTATCGTTATGAACAAAGTTCATGAACACGTAGCATACTTAGCACATTATCTCATAGTACAAAATTTACGTAAATATGAAAAACTCCAGATCATAAATATACTTAAAATCAATTCCAAAAAGTCCGGCCAGGGACTCATACGACAATTAAAAGTTAGGAATCAGAAGGGATACATTTGGGGTTTGCCAAGTCAGTTTCTGACCACGCACTGATTTCATTTTGGCTATAACCGGAGTTAGGAACATGCAATTGATACACGACCAGTGGCCATAGTTCAAGGACAAATCAAAGTAACACATATTAAAAATCTAGCAACTTTTGTTTAGCCAATTTGTACAGTTTATTCGTGCAAGTTGAACATTCAGTTTTCAGCTCAAATCAGAATTTACATAAGGTATGGCTCTATTGTGCCCAATGCATAAGGTTTCAGAGATTGACATAAACTAAAAATAAGTCACCTATCATGTCAAGTTTCATTTTTCAGAAGTATACATGCTCATATAATTCTCATAATCCACAGAGTACAAAACCGTGAGCAATTTACAGATTCGATTCTCATTTAGTTAGTCACATTCGCACGCGATTATCCGAAGATATAGATACAATTAGCCTATGATATCCACATGAAAGATGAATTAATTTTTGTCTATTTTTAAAATATGCAAAGCTTCAATCACAAAAGTTAACACATTTTATCATACAAGGTTATTTTCATGCAAGTGCTGTATAAAACTACTTTTACACTAATTCAAGCATAACTCGGGCTATACATAAGCAAACGACATGATATCCTAGTCTAAATTGAGTGTTTTTAAATTATCTTTCCAGCGGTGTAAGTTTCACATGCCAATTCGTTTTCTATAAATACCAGATTTCTGATCAAGCAACAAAAACACAACGATAATTCAAATTGACATAACTTAATCATACGGAAACGAAATCAAGCGAATCCAAGCCTAAACTCAATAGTTTTTTGCAAGGAATCTGATTATAACATAATAATTAATATTTGAAAAACTTAATTTTTCTGATCAAGTAAATACAAATTCATTTTTAAACCCTAGCGCATCAAACAATCAAAATAACGATAACAATTAACACGTACGCGTATAGACTTGAGCAATTGACAACATAACTATGAAACTCTTATAAAAATCAGATTTTAAGAATTAAGGTTTATGCAATTATACCTTAGATCGCTAAAAGAATTATACCAACGCGTAGAGGAGATCGAGAATTGCAACTTTCGTGTTCAAGGTTTGCTCTAAAAATTGAAAATTGATGGTGGTAGTGGTGATGGAGGTCGATGGCCAAAGAAGGGAGGGAGGGAGTCGACTGGTGCAGTTTATTTGTGAGGGTTTCCCTAATTTTTGTTAAACCTTCTAATTTATACTAACCCTAGTTCTTCTAAATAGCACATAAGTCCCTAAACTTACAAAAATTGAAATATAAGGGGGGTGAGAGGGAGGGGTCGGCCGAATGGGCCCCATGGGGTATCCCCGGGCTCTCGTTTTGCAATCCCGTGTAATCGTGGTCCGTTTTAAGTGCCGTTTAGTCATACCGAAGGCCCGGAACGCTAACCCGATCGTTAAACGCAACCAATCGCTTAATTTATTAAAAACTCAATAAATTAAATATTTTAAAAAGTTAATAATTAATAAAATTAATTATAAAAATAAACCCGAGCGTTTCGTTGCTCAAAAAGCTATTATCAAAATCGTATCGTTTTTATCGTATTTCATTATCCGATATATTTATTTGAATTAATATCAACCCATATTAATTATTGAAACCCTCCGAAGACCAAGTACGCATTTAATATACGTAAACGCATAAAAGTTAAATAATCGCCGTTAAATAAACTAATGGAAGGTTAACGGAAGTAACGGAAAAATCAGGGTTGTTACACTTAGTCTTAGTCCTTAGTCCTTAGTCTTAGTCCTTAGTCCTTAGTCCTTAGTCTTAGTCTTTATTCTTAGTCTTTAGTCTTAGTCCTTAGTCCTTAGTCCTTAGTCCTTAGTCCTTAGTACTTAGTCCTTAATCTTAGTCCTTAGTCTTAGTCTTAGTCTTATTCCTTAGTCTTAGTCCTTAGTCCTTAGTCTTAGTCCTTAGTCCTTAGTCCTTAGTCCTTAGTCCTTAGTCCTTAGTTATTAGTCTTAGTCCTTAGTCGTTAGTCCTTAGTCTTTGTCTGTAGTCTTAGTCTTAGTCTTCGTCCTTAGTGTATTTGAAAGACTAATTTTGAAATGAGTCAAAATTAGGGTTTATGGGTGATTTTGAGAATGATAAGTGTTTAACATTTGTGTTTGGGTTTAATTGGCGTATTAGGACCATTTTCACTTGTGGTAGTGATTATTGGTTAGTTTGGGCGCGGTTTGTGCTTGGAAGTGCAATTGGTCGAAATTGCACTAAGTGTCGAATTGGATTGGTTTGTAAATCCACCCTAATTGTGTTGCTTGTTTTGTGATAATGGAATAGGTACTTTCCATTGACGTGTTACAGATTATTCGATAGCATTCATCAAGACGACAAGGTGAGTGTTAATATCCTATGTGCATATGTATGTGTAGGATGGGTGAGGGTCGGGTGAAGTGGTTCTTGGTTATAGAGCTCACTTCACATATAGGTGGATTTGATGAACTTGTGTAATAGGTCAAATTGGCACGGTTGTGCGTTTTGGTTGACCACCCTTGGCGAGGTACACACTTCGTGTGTACGTTATCACACGTACTTGTGATATGGAGTTAAATAATCCCAATGTAGTGGGATTGGTATTGAGTTACGGTTGAGCAACCCCGATGATGTGGGTTTTGTTAAGGTAGCGAATCTCGGGTAGTGCGGATTCATGATGACTCGGGTTGTTCGGTCATCTTATTCATGATAACACAGTACGCACAAATACGCAATTTTGTGAAAGTAACAAGCACAAATGTAAGTCAAAAAAGTCGGGTTGTTACACCTACTAGCGTGGTATTCGACTCCGATGGTGTTGCGGTTACATTGTACTTAGAGTACCGGAGAGAAACCCTTAGGTACATGAGTGACTAGGTGGAAATTTGACAAGCTATAGCAATCGGATGATTGCAAGAGGGATGCTTGTGTTTGTGTTAATGAACAATTGGTATGAAGTGGAGAAGGATAGAGCAAGGTATTGTGATGTGTGTACCATGGGATGCAAGATGGATGGATCTTGTTTTTCTTTATCATGATGGTGGTATGAGTCTCGGTGAGACAGAGATGGAATCGATGGTTGACTAAGTCAACAATGAGTGAGTAGTGGATTCGTGGGATACCTTTATCTCGATGATGTGGTTAGGGAACGGAGTTCTAAGTGGGGGAGTTTGAACTCTAGCACGAAGATGTTCTAGTGTATTGTTATTGGACGATGCTCGTGTGGATTCGGAGCTAGCATTGAGACCTATGTTGGTCGATTGTGGTAAAAGTACGATTTGGAATAAATAGTACTTATGGTTTTGGATTTAAATTATCACCAAGGTGACAATGTGGTGAATCTCATTGAGAGATAATGGACGTGTTTGACGAGCAAGATGAGATCCCTCGGCTAAGGGATGCGCGTGTCGGATTCTTTTCTAGAGAATTATTGTTTGGGCCTATGTGCTATATAGGTGGTTCTTGCTCGATTGTGATGGCGTTGTGTACGCGTATATATGATGCGTGTGCAAAGATTCCAAGTGAGTGGAATGTTTCTAAGTATGTGTATATACTTATTGGTCGGGGTGGATGATTAGTGAATTTTCGTTAGGATTCACTATAGTGTAGCAGTGCGCGATGTTGCACTACTCGTTGTTTGAGGCCAAAAAAGCGTATGTGATTGGTGGGTTATGGCCGTTGACTCGGTCCGCTAACTTCACCTTGGGAGTGGTGTTGTACCGGCATTGTATAATGTTATCGGAATGGGAGTACCTATAAAAACCCTCACTTTTCGACTTCTAAATTTAGTGAATTAACCCTAGGGTTATCTGCCTGACTATATGTATTAAGAGTTGTTATATACAATTAAATATTGACCGAATAGTAATTTTTAGTCAACAATGTACGCTTAAATAAATAATATATTATTAATTTATATAATTTGACATAATTTAACTAAGTATATAAACTTTGTATCACTTTTATTATTTAGTTAATGTATTATATATTTAACTATATAATAAATCCAATTATATATAAATGTAATAATATTTACAAACTTACTAAAACTATAGTTTAATAATTAAAATCATAATTATTATTAAAAAATACAAAATATAGAATTATTTATTATTTTTATGCAAAATTTGTATTTATTAATTAAAAAAAAATATTGACAAATATTCTTGGAAAAGCACTAAATCAACTTGTTTATTTATATAAAAAAATCCTTAAAATAAATTAATTAAAAAAATAAATAAATAAATAAATTACTTTTTAATTAAAAAATTATAATGGAAAAACTACTTTTATTATTTTATTTTGTGCATTATCCCATGACCTAACATTTAATACTTTTGAATTTTAAAATCCCATTAAAAATTAAAATATTTCTTTTTCTTTTAATTATTTTATTCTTTTTACCTAATTTTTTCAAGTATAAATACCCCTCATTTCTCATTCAAACTCACACCAAAATTTCTCTCATTCTCTCTTTAAAGAATTACTACTAGTAAGTATTCTTTTCTTACTCTTTACTTTTTACTTTTTACTTTTTACTTCGGTTTATTATTTTTTTTACCAAAACATGTAAATAATGTTATAAATTATATGCAATTAAAAATAAAATAAATAACATGTTATAATTAGTAATATATGTTATTAAAAATTATAAAAGTATTTTTATGAATTAATATATATAGGAATTATAATTAAAATCGAATTAATGAATATATATGTATATACTGTAGTGACCCGAACTTTTCCATGTTTATATATATATTAAATAAAATTATTATTTACATGATTAAGTGTTTCCAACATGTTAAGCAATCAAACTTGTTAAGACTTGATTAATTGAAATAGGTTTCATATAGACAATTGACCACTCAAGTTGATCGGTGATTCACGAACGTTAAAACTTGTAAAAACTATACGATGACATATATATGGTTATATATATAGTTAACATGATTTTATTATAAGTATGTATCTCATTAGGTATTTTAACAATGAGTTATATACATAAAAATGAGACTATTAATTTAAGAAACTCAAAAACGATATATATAACGATTATCGTTATAACAACGTCTTACTAGGTACATATGAATCATATTAAAATATTGATACACTTGGTTAATTATGTTAAATGATAAGTAAATATATTATTAAGTGTATTAACAATGAAATACATATGTAAAAATAAGACTACTAACTTAATGATTTCGAAACGAGACATATATGTAACGATTATCGTTGTAACGACATTTAACTGTATATATATCATACTAAGATATATTATATATCATAATGTCATGATAATATAACAATTTAACATCTCATTTGTTATAATAAATAATGGGTTAACAACATTCAACAAGATCGTTAACCTAAAGGTTTCAAAACAACATTTACATGTAACGACTAACGATGACTTAACGACTCAGTTAAAATGTATATACATGTAGTGTTTTAATATGTATTCATACACTTTTGAAAGACTTCAAGACACTTATCAAAATACTTCTACTTAACAAAAATGCTTACAACTACATCCTCGTTCAGTTTCATCAACAATTCTACTCGTATGCACCCGTATTCGTACTCATACAATACACAGCTTTTAGATGTATGTACTATTGGTATATACATTCCAATGATCAGCTCTTAGCAGCCCATGTGAGTCACCTAACACATGTGGGAACCATCATTTGGAAACTAGCATGAAATATCTCATAAAATTACAAAAATATGAGTAATCATTCATGACTTATTTACATGAAAACAAAATTACATATCCTTTATATCTAATCCATGCACCAACGACCAAAAACACCTACAAACACTTTCATTCTTCAATTTTCTTCATCTAATTGATCTCTCTCAAGTTCTATCTTCAAGTTCTAAGTGTTCTTCATAAATTCCAAAAGTTCTAGTTTCATAAAATCAAGAATACTTCCAAGATTGCAAGTTTACTTCCAAGTTTTCTAAATCCATTCCAAGTAATCATAAAAAGATCAAGAAACCTTTGTTACTTACAGTAGGTTATCTTTCTAATACAAGGTAATAATCATATTCAAACTTTAATTCAATTTCTATAACTATAACAATCTTATTTCGAGTGGAAATCTTACTTGAAATTGTTTTCGTGTCATGATTCTGCTTCAAGAACTTCAAGCCATCCAAGGATCCTTTGAAGCTAGATCTATTTTTCTCATTTCTAGTAGGTTTATCCAAGGAACTTGAGGTAGTAATGATGTTCATAACATCATTCGATTCATACATATAAAGCTATCTTATTCGAAGGTTTAAACTTGTAATCACTAGAACATAGTTTAGTTAATTCTAAACTTGTTCGCAAATAAAAGTTAATCCTTCTAACTTGACTTTTAAAATCAACTAAACACATGTTCTATATCTATATGATATGTTAACTTAATGATTTAAAACCTGGAAACACGAAAAACACCGTAAAATCGGATTTACGCCGTCGTAGTAACACCGCGGGCTGTTTTGGGTTAGTTAATTAAAAACTATGATGAACTTTGATTTAAAAGTTGTTATTCTGGGAAAATTATTTTTATTATGAACATGAAACTATATCCAAAAATTATGGTTAAACTCAAAGTGGAAGTATGTTTTCTAAAATGGTCATCTAGATGTCGTTCTTTCGACTGAAATGACTACCTTTACAAAAACGACTTGTAACTTATTTTTCCGACTATAAACCTATACTTTTTCTGTTTAGATTCATAAAATAGAGTTCAATTTGAAACCATAGCAATTTGATTCACTCAAAACGGATTTAAAATGAAGAAGTTATGGGTAAAACAAGATTGGATAATTTTTCTCATTTTAGCTACGTGAAAATTGGTAACAAATCTATTCCAACCATAACTTAATCAACTTGTATTGTATATTATGTAATCTTGAGATACCATAGACACGTATACAATGTTTCGACCTATCATGTCGACACATCTATATATATTTCGGAACAACCATAGACACTCTATATGTGAATGTTGGAGTTAGCTATACAGGGTTGAGGTTGATTCCAAAATATATATAGTTTGAGTTGTGATCAATACTGAGATACGTATACACTGGGTCGTGGATTGATTCAAGATAATATTTATCAATTTATTTCTGTACATCTAACTGTGGACAACTAGTTGTAGGTTACTAACGAGGACAGCTGACTTAATAAACTTAAAACATCAAAATATATTAAAAGTGTTATAAATATATTTTGAACATACTTTGATATATATGTATATATTGTTATAGGTTCGTGAATCAACCAGTGCCCAAGTCTTACTTCCCGACGAAGTAAAAATCTGTGAAAGTGAGTTATAGTCCCACTTTTAAAATCTAATATTTTTGGGATGAGAATACATGCAGGTTTTATAAATGATTTACAAAATAGACACAAGTACGTGAAACTACATTCTATGGTTGAATTATCGAAATCGAATTAAGTCTGGTAATCTAAGAATTAGGGAACAGACACCCTAATTGACGCGAATCCTAAAGATAGATCTATTGGGCCTAACAAACCCCATCCAAAGTACCGGATGCTTTAGTACTTCGAAATTTATATCATATCCGAAGGGTGTCCCGGAATGATGGGGATATTCTTATATATGCATCTTGTTAATGTCGGTTACCAGGTGTTCACCATATGAATGATTTTTATCTCTATGTATGGGATGTGTATTGAAATATGAAATCTTGTGGTCTATTGTTACGATTTGATATATATAGGTTAAACCTATAACTCACCAACATTTTTGTTGACGTTTAAAGCATGTTTATTCTCAGGTGAATACTAAGAGCTTCCGCTGTTGCATACTAAAATAAGGACAAGATTTGGAGTCCATGTTTGTATGATATTGTGTAAAAACTGCATTCAAGAAACTGATTTCGATGTAACATATTTGTATTGTAAACCATTATGTAATGGTCGTGTGTAAACATGATATTTTAGATTATCATTATTTGATAATCTACGTAAAGCTTTTTAAACCTTTATTTATGAAATAAAGGTTATGGTTTGTTTTAAAAATGAATGCAGTCTTTGAAAAACGTCTCATATAGAGGTCAAAACCTCGCAACGAAATCAATTAATATGGAACGTTTTTAATCAATAAGAACGGGACATTTCAGTTGGTATCCGAGCGTTGGTCTTAGAGAACCAGAAAATTTGCATTAGTGTGTCTTATCGAGTTTGTTAGGATGCATTAGTGAGTCTGGACTTCGACCGTGTTTTCTTTAAAAATGATTGCTTAACATTTTTGTTGGAAACTATATATTATTAACATGTATATATTATGTGATATATTAATCTCTTAACATGTTTGATATTGTGTGATAGATGTCTACCTCTAGCACAAATCCCATTGACTCACCTAATAATAATGAAGAGTCGAATATATATTGGACTGATTCACAAGTTCCCGAATCAGAACCGGAAGAAGAATCAGAACCGGAAGAGGAGGAACCGGAGGAGGAAATAGAACCGGTGGGGGAAATAATAAAACGGTTATGTAAAAGAAAATCCTCAACCAACCAACCAAGGTTAATTATGGTCAATGGTGTTTGAAATGTCCCGTTCTTATTGATTAAAAACGTTCCATATTAATTGATTTCGTTGCGAGGTTTTGACCTCTATATGAGACGTTTTTCAAAGACTGCATTCATTTTAAAACAAACCATAACCTTTATTTCATCAATAAAGGTTTAAAAAGCTTTACTTAGATTATCAAATAATGATAATCTAAAATATCCTGTTTACACACGACCATTACATAATGGTTTACAATACAAATATGTTACAACAAAATAAGTTTCTTGAATGCAGTTTTTACACAATATCATACAAGCATAGACTCCAAATCTCGTCCTTATTTAAGTATGCGACAGCGGAAGCTCTTAATAATCACCTGAGAATAAACATGCTTAAAACGTCAACAAAAATGTTGGTGAGTTATAGGTTTAACCTATATATATCAAATTATAATAATAGACCACAAGATTTCATATTTCAATACACATCCCATACATAGAGATAAAAATCATTCATATGGTGAACACCTGGTAACCGACATTAACAAGATGCATATATAAGAATATCCCCATCACTCCGGGACACCCTTCGGATATGATATAAATTTCGAAGTACTAAAGCATCCGGTACTTTGGATGGGGTTTGTTAGGCCCAATAGATCTATCTTTAGGATTCGCGTCAATTAGGGTGTCTGTTCCCTAATTCTTAGATTACCAGACTTAATAAAAAGGGGCATATTCAATTTCGATAATTCAACCATAGAATGTAGTTTCACGAACTTGTGTCTATTTTGTAAATCATTTATAAAACCTGCATGTATTCTCATCCCAAAAATATTATATTTTAAAAGTGGGACTATAACTCACTTTCACAGATTTTTACTTCGTCGGGAAGTAAGACTTGGCCACTGGTTGATTCACGAACCTATAACAATATATACATATATATCAAAGTATGTTCAAAATATATTTACAACACTTTTAATATATTTTGATGTTTTAAGTTTATTAAGTCAGCTGTCCTCGTTAGTAACCTACAACTAGTTGTCCACAGTTAGATGTACAGAAATAAATCGATAAATATTATCTTGAATCAATCCACGACCCAGTGTATACGTATCTCAGTATTGATCACAACTCAAACTATATATATTTTGGAATCAACCTCAACCCTGTATAGCTAACTCCAACATTCACATATAGAGTGTCTATGGTTGTTCCGAAATATATATAGATGTGTCGACATGATAGGTCGAAACATTGTATACGTGTCTATGGTATCTCAAGATTACATAATATACAATACAAGTTGATTAAGTTTTGGTTGGAATAGATTTGTTACCAATTTTCACGTAGCTAAAATGAGAAAAATTATCCAATCTTGTTTTACCCATAACTTCTTCATTTTAAATCCGTTTTGAGTGAATCAAATTGCTATGGTTTCATATTGAACTCTATTTTATGAATCTAAACAGAAAAAGTATAGGTTTATAGTCGGAAAAATAAGTTACAAGTCGTTTTTGTAAAGGTAGTCATTTCAGTCGAAAGAACGACGTCTAGATGACCATTTTAGAAAACATACTTCCACTTTGAGTTTAACCATAATTTTTGGATATAGTTTCATGTTCATAATAAAAATCATTTTCTCAGAATAACAACTTTTAAATCAAAGTTTATCATAGTTTTTAATTAACTAACCCAAAACAGCCCGCGGTGTTACTACGACGGCGTAAATCCGGTTTTACGGTGTTTTTCGTGTTTTCAGGTTTTAAATCATTAAGTTAGCATATCATATAGATATAGAACATGTGTTTAGTTGATTTTAAAAGTCAAGTTAGAAGGATTAACTTTTGTTTGCGAACAAGTTTAGAATTAACTAAACTATGTTCTAGTGATTACAAGTTTAAACCTTCGAATAAGATAGCTTTATATGTATGAATCGAATGATGTTATGAACATCATTATTACCTTAAGTTCCTTGGATAAACCTACTGGAAAAGAGAAAAATGGATCTAGCTTCAACGAATCCTTGGATGGCTCGAAGTTCTTGAAGCAGAATCATGACACGAAAACAAGTTCAAGTAAGATCATCACTTGAAATAAGATTGTTATAGTTATAGAAATTGAACCAAAGTTTGAATATGATTATTACCTTGTATTAGAATGATAACCTACTGTAAGAAACAAAGATTTCTTGAGGTTGGATGATCACCTTACAAGATTGGAAGTGAGCTAGCAAACTTGAAAGTATTCTTGATTTTATGAAACTAGAACTTTTGAAATTTATGAAGAACACTTAGAACTTGAAGATAGAACTTGAGAGAGATCAATTATATGAAGAAAATTGAAGAATGAAAGTGTTTGTAGATGTTTTTGGTCATTGGTGTATGGATTAGATATAAAGGATATGTAATTTTGTTTTCATGTAAATAAGTCATGAATGATTACTCATATTTTTGTAATTTTATGAGATATTTCATGCTAGTTGCCAAATGATGGTTCCCACATGTGTTAGGTGACTCACATGGGCTGCTAAGAGCTGATCATTGGAGTGTATATACCAATAGTAAATACATCTAAAAGCTGTGTATTGTACGAGTACGAATACGGGTGCATACGAGTAGAATTGTTGATGAAACTGAACGAGGATGTAATTGTAAGCATTTTTGTTAAGTAGAAGTATTTTGATAAGTGTCTTGAAGTCTTTCAAAAGTGTATGAATACATATTAAAACACTACATGTATATACATTTTAACTGAGTCGTTAAGTCATCGTTAGTCGTTACATGTAAATGTTGTTTTGAAACCTTTAGGTTAACGATCTTGTTGAATGTTGTTAACCCATTGTTTATTATAACAAATAAGATATTAAATTATTATATTATCATGATATTATGATAGATAATATATCTTAGTATGATGTATATACAGTTAAATGTCGTTACAACGATAATCGTTACATATATGTCTCGTTTCGAAATCATTAAGTTAGTAGCCTTATTTTTACATATGTATTTCATTGTTAATACACTTAATAATATATTTAATTATCATTTAACATAATTAACCAAGTGTATCAATATCTTAATATGATTCATATGTACCTAGTAAGACGTTGTTATAACGATAATCGTTATATATATCATTTTCGAGTTTCTTAAATTAATAGTCTCATTTTTATGTATATAACTCATTGTTAAAATACCTAATGAGATACATACTTATAATAAAAACATGTTAACTATATATATAACCATATATATGTCATCGTATAGTTTTTATAAGTTTTAACGTTCGTGAATCACCGGTCAACTTGGGTGGTCAATTGTCTATATGAAACATATTTCAATTAATCAAGTCTTAACAAGTTTGATTGCTTAACATGTTGGAAACATTTAATCATGTAAATATCAATCTTAATTAATTTATATAAACATGGAAAAGTTCGGGTCACTACAGTACCTACCCGTTAAATAAATTTCGTCCCGAAATTTTAAGCTGTTGAAGGTGTTGACGAATCTTCTGGAAATAGATGCGGGTATTTCTTCTTCATCTGATCTTCACGCTCCCAGGTGAACTCGGGTCCTCTACGAGCATTCCATCGAACCTTAACAATTGGTATCTTGTTTTGCTTAAGTCTTTTAACCTCACGATCCATTATTTCGACGGGTTCTTCGATGAATTGAAGTTTTTCGTTGATTTGGATTTCATCTAACGGAATAGTGAGATCTTCTTTAGCAAAACATTTCTTCAAATTCGAGACGTGGAAAGTGTTATGTACAGCCGCGAGTTGTTGAGGTAACTCAAGTCGGTAAGCTACTGGTCCGACACGATCAATAATCTTGAATGGTCCAATATACCTTGGATTTAATTTCCCTCGTTTACCAAATCGAACAACGCCTTTCCAAGGTGCAACTTTAAGCATGACCATCTCTCCAATTTCAAATTCTATATCTTTTCTTTTAATGTCAGCGTAGCTCTTTTGTCGACTTTGGGTGGTTTTCAACCGTTGTTGAATTTGGATGATCTTCTCGGTAGTTTCTTGTATAATCTCCGGACCCGTAATCTGTCTATCCCCCACTTCACTCCAACAAATCGGAGACCTGCACTTTCTACCATAAAGTGCTTCAAACGGCGCCATCTCAATGCTTGAATGGTAGCTGTTGTTGTAGGAAAATTCTGCTAACGGTAGATGTCGATCCCAACTGTTTCCGAAATCAATAACACATGCTCGTAGCATGTCTTCAAGTGTTTGTATCGTCCTTTCGCTCTGCCCATCAGTTTGTGGATGATAGGCAGTACTCATGTCTAGACGAGTTCCTAATGCTTGCTGTAATGTCTGCCAGAATCTTGAAATAAATCTGCCATCCCTATCAGAGATAATAGAGATAGGTATTCCATGTCTGGAGACGACTTCCTTCAAATATAGTCGTGCTAACTTCTCCATCTTGTCATCTTCTCTTATTGGTAGGAAGTGTGCTGATTTGGTAAGACGATCAACTATTACCCAAATAGTATCAAAACCACTTGCAGTCCTTGGCAATTTAGTGATGAAATCCATTGTAATGTTTTCCCATTTCCATTCCGGGATTTCGGGTTGTTGAAGTAGACCTGATGGTTTCTGATGCTCAGCTTTGACCTTAGAACACGTCAAACATTCTCCTACGTATTTAGCAACATCGGCTTTCATACCCGGCCACCAAAAATGTTTCTTGAGATCCTTGTACATCTTCCCCGTTCCAGGATGTATTGAGTATCTAGTTTTATGAGCTTCTCTAAGTACCATTTCTCTCATATCTCCAAATTTTGGTACCCAAATCCTTTCAGCCCTATACCGGGTTCCGTCTTCCCGAATATTAAGATGCTTCTCCGATCCTTTGGGTATTTCATCCTTTAAATTTCCCTCTTTTAAAACTCCTTGTTGCGCCTCCTTTATTTGAGTAGTAAGGTTATTATGAATCATTATATTCATAGATTTTACTCGAATGGGTTCTCTGTCCTTCCTGCTCAAGGCATCGGCTACCACATTTGCCTTCCCCGGGTGGTAACGAATCTCAAAGTCGTAATCATTCAACAATTCAATCCACCTACGCTGCCTCATATTCAGTTGTTTCTGATTAAATATGTGTTGAAGACTTTTGTGGTCAGTATATATAATACTTTTGACCCATATAAGTAGTGCCTCCAAGTCTTTAATGCAAAAACAACCGCGCCTAATTCTAAATCATGCGTCGTATAATTTTGCTCGTGAATCTTCAATTGTCTAGATTCATAAGCAATCACCTTCGTTCGTTGCATTAATACACAACCGAGACCTTGCTTTGATGCATCACAATAAATCACAAAATCATCATTCCCTTCAGGCAATGACAATATAGGTGCCGTAGTTAGCTTTTTCTTCAATAACTGAAACGCTTTCTCTTGTTCATCCTTCCATTCAAATTTCTTCCCTTTATGCGTTAATGCAGTCAAGGGTTTTGCTATTCTGGAAAAGTCTTGGATGAACCTTCTGTAGTAACCAGCTAGTCCTAAAAACTGGCGTATGTGTTTCGGAGTTTTCGGGGTTTCCCACTTTTCAACAGTTTCTATCTTTGTCGGATCCACCTTAATACCTTCTTTGTTCACTATGTGACCGAGGAATTGAACTTCTTCCAACCAAAATGCACACTTTGAAAACTTAGCATACAATTCTTCCTTCCTCAATACTTCTAACACCTTTCTCAAATGTTCACCGTGTTCTTGGTCATTCTTTGAGTAAATAAGTATGTCATCAATGAAAACAATGACAAACTTGTCAAGGTATGGTCCACACACTCGGTTCATAAGGTCCATGAACACAGCTGGTGCATTAGTTAAACCAAACGGCATGACCATAAACTCGTAATGACCGTAACGTGTTCTGAAAGCAGTCTTTGGAATATCATCTTCTTTCACCCGCATTTGATGATACCCGGAACGTAAGTCAATCTTTGAATAAACAGACGAGCCTTGTAGTTGATCAAATAAGTCATCGATTCTCGGTAGTGGGTAGCGGTTCTTAATGGTAAGTTTGTTCAACTCTCGGTAGTCGATACACAACCTGAATGTACCATCTTTCTTCTTGACAAACAAAACAGGAGCTCCCCACGGTGATGTGCTTGGTCGAATGAAACCACGCTCTAAAAGTTCTTGTAATTGGCTTTGTAGTTCTTTCATCTCGCTGGGTGCGAGTCTGTAAGGAGCACGAGCTATTGGTGCAGCTCCTGGTACAAGATCTATTTGAAATTCAACGGATCGATGTGGGGGTAATCCCGGTAATTCTTTCGGAAATACATCGGGAAATTCTTTTGCAATGGGAACATCATTGATGCTCTTTTCTTCAGTTTGTACTTTCTCGACGTGTGCTAGAACAGCATAGCAACCTTTTCTTATTAGTTTTTGTGCCTTCAAATTACTAATAAGATGTAGCTTCGTGTTGCCCTTTTCTCCGTACACCATTAAGGGTTTTCCTTTTTCTCGTATAATGCGAATTGCATTTTTGTAACAAACGATCTCTGCTTTCACTTCTTTCAACCAGTCCATACCGATTATCACATCAAAACTCCCTAACTCTACTGGTATCAAATCAATCTTAAATGTTTCGCTAACCAGTTTAATTTCTCGATTCCGACATATATTATCTGCTGAAATTAATTTACCATTTGCTAATTCGAGTAAAAATTTACTATCCAAAGGCGTCAATGGACAACTTAATTTAGCACAAAAATCTCTACTCATATAGCTTCTATCCGCACCCGAATCAAATAAAACGTAAGCAGATTTATTGTCAATAAGAAACGTACCCGTAACAAGCTCCAGGTCTTCCTGTGCCTCTGCCGCATTAATATTGAAAACTCTTCCGCGGCCTTGTCCATTCGTGTTCTCCTGGTTCGGGCAATTTCTGATAATGTGGCCCGGTTTTCCACATTTATAACAAACTACATTGGCATAACTTGCTCCGACACTACTTGCTCCGCCATTACTCGTTCTGACACCATTTGTTCCTTTCGTTCTGTTAACCCCTGGTCCGTAGACATCACACTTCGCCGCGCTATGACCATTTCTTTTACACTTGTTGCAAAATTTGGTGCAGAACCCCGAGTGATACTTTTCACACCTTTGGCATAGCTGCTTCTGATTGTTGTTGTTGTTGCGGTTATTATTGTTGTTGGGATGATTGTTGTAGCTGCTGTTGTTGTTGTTGTTGTTGTTGTTGGGCCGTTTGTTGTAGTTGCGATTGATGTTGCGATTGTTGGGATAATTGTTGCGATTATTGTTGTAATTACTGTTGTTGTTGTATTGGTGATTCTTATCACCGTTTTCCTCCCACTTTCTTTTGACTTGCTTCACATTGGCCTCTTCAGCAGTCTGTTCTTTAATTCTTTCTTCAATCTGGTTCACTAGTTTGTGAGCCATTCTACATGCCTGTTGTATGGAGGCGGGCTCGTGTGAACTTATATCTTCTTGGATTCTTTCCGGTAATCCTTTCACAAACGCGTCGATCTTCTCTTCCTCTTCTTCGAATGCTCCCGGACACAATAGGCACAATTCTGTGAATCGTCTTTCGTACGTGGTAATATCAAATCCTTGGGTTCGTAACCCTCTAAGTTCTGTCTTGAGCTTATTGACCTCGGTTCTGGGACGGTACTTCTCGTTCATCAAGTGCTTGAATGCTGACCACGGTAGTGCGTACGCATCGTCTTGTCCCACTTGCTCTAGATAGGTATTCCACCATGTTAATGCAGAACCTGTGAAGGTATGCGTAGCGTACTTCACTTTGTCCTCTTCAGTACACTTACTTATGGCAAACACCGATTCAACCTTCTCGGTCCACCGTTTCAATCCGATCGGTCCTTCGGTTCCATCAAATTCCAAAGGTTTGCAGGCAGTGAATTCTTTGTAGGTGCATCCTACACGATTTCCTGTACTGCTAGATCCAAGGTTATTGTTGGTATGTAGCGCAGCCTGTACTGCGGCTATGTTTGAAGCTAGAAAAGTACGGAATTCCTCTTCATTCATATTCACGGTGTGTCGAGTAGTCGGTGCCATTTCCTTCAAAATAGTTAAATGGAACAAGTTAATCATACAGAATATTAAGAGTAGTTAATAGTATTTCGTAGCATAATATGAACTCATTTATAAAAGCTTTTTCTTCATATTAGCGTTTTATAAGTTTAAATTCGGGTAGTACCTACCCGTTAAGTTCATACTTAGTAGCTAATATACAATTCAACTACTACAATTCTATATGAAAAACTGATTATAATAATATTTCGCGTTCAAACTTTTATACAATATTTTACAAACTTACAATACCGCTTATTTTACATAAAGCATGAAATATAGCACACAATAACTTTGATACAAGATAGTTGTGAAGATAATTCTAGCTAGTACACAAGTCGTTCAGCAAAGGCAATAAAGACACGTAATTCATACGTCCAGAAACAAGTCATGCATTCTAGTTTTACTAGGACTACTTCCCATCCTTGGTCTTGTGGAACATAACCGTTATGGCCGTTGATAAGACAGCGTGTTGTAACGTCGTCAAAGGGACGAGGGTTACGTAATGTCCAACAGTCCCGTAACAATCTAAAAACCTCATTTCTTACCCCAATTACCGACTCTGTCACTTGTGGAAACGTTTTCTTTAATAGTTGTAGCCCGATGTTCTTGTTCTCACTTTGGTGAGAAGCGAACATTACTAATCCGTAAGCATAACATGCTTCTTTATGTTGCATGTTAGCCGCTTTTTCTAAATCACGAAGTCCAATATTCGGATATATTGAGTCAAAATAATTTCTTAACCCGTTGCGTAAAATAGCATTTGGGTTCCCCGCAATATATGCGTCAAAGTAAACACATCGTAACTTATGGGTTTCCCAATGTGATATCCCCCATCTTTCAAATGAAAGTCTCTTATAAACCAAGACATTCTTGGAACGTTCTTCGAATGTCTTACAAACTGATCTCGCCTTAAATAGTTGTGCCGAAGAATTCTGACCAACTTTAGACAAGATTTCATCAATCATGTCTCCGGGTAGGTCTCTTAAAATATTGGGTTGTCTATCCATTTTGTGTTTTTATACTGTAAAATAGACAAGAGTTAGATTCATAAAAAAAAAAAAATACTTATTAATACAAGCAATTTTTACATATATCATAAAGCATAAGCACACTATATTACATATATTACACCACACGAATACAACTATCTTATTCCGACTCGCTTGTTTCTTCTTCTTCGGTTTTGGTTCGTTTTGCCAAGTTTCTAGGGATATATGATGTTCCCCTAATACGAGCCGTAGTTATCCACATTGGTTTAGAAAAACCTGGTGGTTTAGAGGTTCCCGGGTCATTGTTACAACTTAAGGACTTCGGGGGTTGACGATACATATAAAGTTCATCGGGGTTGGAATTAGATTTCTCTATTTTTATGCCCTTTCCCTTATTATTTTCTTTTGCCTTTTTAAATTCAGTTGGGGTAATTTCTATAACATCATCGGAATTCTCGTCAGAATCCGATTCATCGGAGAATTGGTAATCCTCCCAATATTTTGCTTCCTTGGCGGAAACACCATTGACCATAATTAACCTTGGTCGGTTGGTTGAGGATTTTCTTTTACTTAACCGTTTTATTATTTCCCCCACCGGTTCTACTTCTTCATCCGGTTCCGATTCTTCTTCCGGTTCCGATTCTTCTTCCGGTTCCGACTCTTCTTCCGCTTCCTCTTCGGGAACTTGTGAATCAGTCCACGAATCATTCCAATTTACATTTGACTCTTCATTATTATTAGGTGAGTCAATGGGACTTGTTCTAGAGGTAGACATCTATCACATAATATCAAACGCGTTAAGAGATTAATATATCACATAATATTCACATGTTAAAAATATATAGTTTCCAACAAAATTTGTTAAGCAATCATTTTTCAAGTAAACACGGTCGAAGTCCAGACTTAGTAATGCATCCTAACAAACTCGATAAGACACACTAATGCAAAATTCTGGTTCTCTAAGACCAACGCTCGGATACCAACTGAAATGTCCCGTTCTTATTGATTAAAAACGTTCCATATTAATTGATTTCGTTGCGAGGTTTTGACCTCTATATGAGACGTTTTTCAAAGACTGCATTCATTTTAAAACAAACCATAACCTTTATTTCATCAATAAAGGTTTAAAAAGCTTTACTTAGATTATCAAATAATGATAATCTAAAATATCCTGTTTACACACGACCATTACATAATGGTTTACAATACAAATATGTTACAACAAAATAAGTTTCTTGAATGCAGTTTTTACACAATATCATACAAGCATAGACTCCAAATCTCGTCCTTATTTAAGTATGCGACAGCGGAAGCTCTTAATAATCACCTGAGAATAAACATGCTTAAAACGTCAACAAAAATGTTGGTGAGTTATAGGTTTAACCTATATATATCAAATTATAATAATAGACCACAAGATTTCATATTTCAATGCACATCCCATACATAGAGATAAAAATCATTCATATGGTGAACACCTGGTAACCGACATTAACAAGATGCATATATAAGAATATCCCCATCATTCCGGGACACCCTTCGGATATGATATAAATTTCAAAGTATTAAAGCATCCGGTACTTTGGATGGGGTTTGTTAGGCCCAATAGATCTATCTTTAGGATTCGCGTCAATTAGGGTGTCTGTTCCCTAATTCTTAGATTACCAGACTTAATAAAAAGGGGCATATTCGATTTCGATAATTCAACCATAGAATGTAGTTTCACGTACTTGTGTCTATTTTGTAAATCATTTATAAAACCTGCATGTATTCTCATCCCAAAAATATTAGATTTTAAAAGTGGGACTATAACTCACTTTCACAGATTTTTACTTCGTCGGGAAGTAAGACTTGGCCACTGGTTGATTCACGAACCTATAACAATATATACATATATATCAAAGTATGTTCAAAATATATTTACAACACTTTTAATATATTTTGATGTTTTAAGTTTATTAAGTCAGCTGTCCTCGTTAGTAACCTACAACTAGTTGTCCACAGTTAGATGTACAGAAATAAATCGATAAATATTATCTTGAATCAATCCACGACCCAGTGTATACGTATCTCAGTATTGATCACAACTCAAACTATATATATTTTGGAATCAACCTCAACCCTGTATAGCTAACTCCAACATTCACATATAGAGTGTCTATGGTTGTTCCGAAATATATATAGATGTGTCGACATGATAGGTCGAAACATTGTATACGTGTCTATGGTATCTCAAGATTACATAATATACAATACAAGTTGATTAAGTTTTGGATGGAATAGATTTGTTACCAATTTTCACGTAGCTAAAATGAGAAAAATTATCCAATCTTGTTTTACCCATAACTTCTTCATTTTAAATCCGTTTTGAGTGAATCAAATTGCTATGGTTTCATATTGAACTCTATTTTATGAATCTAAACAGAAAAAGTATAGGTTTATAGTCGGAAAAATAAGTTACAAGTCGTTTTTGTAATGGTAGTCATTTCAGTCGAAAGAACGACGTCTAGATGACCATTTTAGAAAACATACTTCCACTTTGAGTTTAACCATAATTTTTGGATATAGTTTCATGTTCATAATAAAAATCATTTTCTCAGAATAACAACTTTTAAATCAAAGTTTATCATAGTTTTTAATTAACTAACCCAAAACAGCCCGCGGTGTTACTACGACGGCGTAAATCCGGTTTTACGGTGTTTTTCGTGTTTCCAGGTTTTAAATCATTAAGTTAGCATATCATATAGATATAGAACATGTGTTTAGTTGATTTTAAAAGTCAAGTTAGAAGGATTAACTTTTGTTTGCGAACAAGTTTAGAATTAACTAAACTATGTTCTAGTGATTACAAGTTTAAACCTTCGAATAAGATAGCTTTATATGTATGAATCGAATGATGTTATGAACATCATTATTACCTTAAGTTCCTTGGATAAACCTACTGGAAAAGAGAAAAATGGATCTAGCTTCAACGAATCCTTGGATGGCTCGAAGTTCTTGAAGCAGAATCATGACACGAAAACAAGTTCAAGTAAGATCATCACTTGAAATAAGTTTGTTATAGTTATAGAAATTGAACCAAAGTTTGAATATGATTATTACCTTGTATTAGAATGATAACCTACTGTAAGAAGCAAAGATTTCTTGAGGTTGGATGATCACCTTACAAGATTGGAAGTGAGCTAGCAAACTTGAAAGTATTCTTGATTTTATGAAACTAGAACTTTTGAAATTTATGAAGAACACTTAGAACTTGAAGATAGAACTTGAGAGAGATCAATTAGATGAAGAAAATTGAAGAATGAAAGTGTTTGTAGATGTTTTTGGTCGTTGGTGTATGGATTAGATATAAAGGATATGTAATTTTGTTTTCATGTAAATAAGTCATGAATGATTACTCATATTTTTGTAATTTTATGAGATATTTCATGCTAGTTGCCAAATGATGGTTCCCACATGTGTTAGGTGACTCACATGGGCTGCTAAGAGCTGATCATTGGAGTGTATATACCAATAGTACATACATCTAAAAGCTGTGTATTGTACGAGTACGAATACGGGTGCATACGAGTAGAATTGTTGATGAAACTGAACGAGGATGTAATTGTAAGCATTTTTGTTAAGTAGAAGTATTTTGATAAGTGTCTTGAAGTCTTTCAAAAGTGTATGAATACATATTAAAACACTACATGTATATACATTTTAACTGAGTCGTTAAGTCATCGTTAGTCGTTACATGTAAATGTTGTTTTGAAACCTTTAGGTTAACGATCTTGTTGAATGTTGTTAACCCATTGTTTATTATAACAAATGAGATGTTAAATTATTATATTATCATGATATTATGATATATAATATATCTTAGTATGATGTATATACAGTTAAATGTCGTTACAACGATAATCGTTACATATATGTCTCGTTTCGAAATCATTAAGTTAGTAGCCTTATTTTTACATATGTATTTCATTGTTAATACACTTAATAATATATTTACTTATCATTTAACATAATTAACCAAGTGTATCAATATCTTAATATGATTCATATGTACCTAGTAAGACGTTGTTATAACGATAATCGTTATATATATCGTTTTCGAGTTTCTTAAATTAATAGTCTCATTTTTATGTATATAACTCATTGTTAAAATACCTAATGAGATACATACTTATAATAAAAACATGTTAACTATATATATAACCATATATATGTCATCGTATAGTTTTTATAAGTTTTAACGTTCGTGAATCACCGGTCAACTTGGGTGGTCAATTGTCTATATGAAACATATTTCAATTAATCAAGTCTTAACAAGTTTGATTGCTTAACATGTTGGAAACATTTAATCATGTAAATATCAATCTTAATTAATTTATATAAACATGGAAAAGTTCGGGTCACTACAGTGTTTCCGCCAAGGAAGCAAAATATTGGGAGGATTACCAATTCTCCGATGAATCGGATTCCGACGAGAATTCCGATGATGTTATAGAAATTACCCCAACTAAATTTAAAAAGGCAAAAGAAAATAATAAGGGAAAGGGCATAAAAATAGAGAAATCTAATTCCAACCCTGATGAACTTTATATGTATCGTCAACCCCCGAGTCCTTAAGTTGTAACAATGACCCGGGAACCTCTAAACCACCAGGTTTTTCTAAACCGTTGTGGAAAACGATAGCTCGTATTAGGGGAACATCATATATCCCTAGAAACTTGGCAAAACGAACCAAAACCGAAGAAGAAGAAACGAGCGAGTCGGAATAAGATAGTTGTATTCGTGTGGTGTAATATATGTAATATAGTGTGTTTATGCTTTATGATATATGTAAAAATTGCTTGTATTAATAAGTATTTTTTTTTATGAATCTAACTCTTGTCTATTTTACAGTATAAAAACACAAAATGGATAGACAACCCAATATTTTAAGAGACCTACCCGGAGACATGATTGATGAAATCTTGTCTAGAGTCGGTCAGAATTCTTCGGCACAACTATTTACGGCAAAATCAGTTTGTAAGACATTCGAAGAACGTTCCAAGAATGTCTTGGTTTATAAGAGACTTTCGTTTGAAAGATGGGGGATATCACATTGGGAAACCCATAAGTTACGATGTGTTTACTTTGACGCATATATTGCGGGGAACCCAAATGCTATTTTACGTAACGGGTTAAGAAATTATTTTGACTCAATGTATCCGAATATAGGACTTCATGATTTAGAAAAAGCGGCTAACATGCAACATAAAGAAGCATGCTATGCTTACGGGTTAGTAATGTTCGCTTCTCACCAAAGTGAGAAAAAGAACATCGGGCTACAACTATTGAACAAAACGTTCCCACAAGTGACGGAGTCGGTAATTGGGGTAAGAAATGAGGTTTTTAGGTTATTACGAGACTGTTGGTCATTACGTAACCCTCGTCACTTTGACGACGTTACAACACGCTGTCTTATCAACGGCCATAACGGTTATGTTCCACAAGACCAAGGATGGGAAGTAGTCCTAGTAAAACCAAAATGCATGACTTGTTTCTGGACGTATGAATTACGTGTCTTTATTGTCTTTGCTGAACGACTTGTGTACTAGCTAGAATTATCTTCACAACTATCTTGTATCAAAGTTATTGTGTGCTATATTTCATGCTTTATGTAAAATAAGCGGTATTGTAAGTTTGTAAAATATTGTATAAAAGTTTGAACGCGAAATATTATTATAATCAGTTTTTCATATAGAATTGTAGTAGTTGAATTGTATATTAGCTACTAAGTATGAACTTAACGGGTAGGTACTACCCGAATTTAAACTTATAAAACGCTAATATGAAGAAAAAGCTTTTATAAATGAGTTCATATTATGCTACGAAATACTATTAACTACTCTTAATATTCTGTATGATTAACTTGTTCCATTTGACTATTTTGAAGGAAATGGCACCGACTACTCGACACACCGTGAATATGAATGAAGAGGAATTCCGTACTTTTCTAGCTTCAAACATAGCCGCAGTACAGGCAGCGCTACATACCAACAATAACCTTGGATCTAGCAGTACAGGAAATCGTGTAGGATGCACCTATAAAGAATTCACTGCCTGCAAACCTTTAGAATTTGATGGAACCGAAGGACCGATCGGATTGAAACGGTGGACCGAAAAGGTTGAATCGGTGTTTGCCATAAGTAAGTGTACTGAAGAGGACAAAGTGAAGTACGCTACGCATACCTTCACAGGTTCTGCGTTAACATGGTGGAATACCTATCTAGAGCAAGTGGGACAAGATGATGCGTACACACTACCGTGGTCAGCATTCAAGCACTTGATGAACGAGAAGTACCGTCCCAGAACCGAGGTAAATAAGCTCAAGATAGAACTTAGAGGGTTACGAGCCCAAGGATTTGATATTACCACGTACGAAAGATGATTCACAGAATTGTGCCTATTGTGTCCGGGAGCGTTCGAAGATGAGGAAGAGAAGATCGACGCGTTTGTGAAAGGATTACCGGAAAGAATCCAAGAAGATATAAATTCACACGAGCCCGCCTCCATACAACAGGCATGTAGAATGGCTCATAAACTAGTGAACCAGATTGAGGAAAGAATTAAAGAACAGATGGCTGAAGAGGCCAATGTAAAGCAAGTCAAAAGAAAGTGGGAGGAAAACGGTGATTAGAATCACCAATACAACAACAAAAGCAATTACAATAATAATCGCAACAATTATCCCAACAATCGCAACATCAATCGCAACTACAACAAACGGCCCAACAACAACAACAACAACAACAACAGCAGCAACTACAACAATCATCCCAACAACAATAACAACCGCAACAACAACAACAACAACAATCAAAAGCAGCTATGCCAAAGGTGTGAAAAGTATCACTCGGGGTTCTGCACCAAATTTTGCAACAAGTGTAAAAGAAATGGTCATAGCGCGGCGAAGTGTGAGGTCTACGGACCAGGGGTTAACAGAACGAAAGGACCAAAACCGGGCCAAATTATTAGAAATTTCCCGAACCAAGAGAACACGAAAGGACAAGGTCGCAGAAGAGTATTCAATATTAATGCGGCAGAGGCACAGGAAGACCCGGAGCTTGTTACAGGTACGTTTCTTATTGACAATAAATCTGCTTACGTTTTATTTGATTCGGGTGCGGATAGAAGCTATATGAGTAGAGATTTTTGTGCTAAATTAAGTTGTCCATTGACGCCGTTGTATAGTAAATTTTTACTCTAATTAGCAAACGGTAAATTAATTTCAGCAGATAATATATGTCGGAATCGAGAAATTAAACTGGGTAGCGAAATATTTAAGATTGATTTGATACCAGTAGAGTTAGGGAGTTTTGATGTAATAGTTGGCATGGACTGGCTGAAGAAGGTGAAAGCAGAGATCGTATGTTATAAAAATGCAATTCGCATTGTACGAGAAGAAGGAGAACCCTTAATGGTGTACGGAGAAAAGGGCAACATGAAGCTACATCTTATTAGTAATTTGAAGGCACAAAAACTAATAAGAAAAGGTTGCTATGCTGTTCTAGCACACGTCGAGAAAGTACAAACTGAAGAAAAGAGCATCAATGATGTTCCCGATGTATTTCCGAAAGAATTACCGGGATTACCCCCACATCGATCCGTTGAATTTCAAATAGATCTTGTACCAGGAGCTGCACCAATAGCTCGTGCTCCTTACAGACTCGCACCCAGCGAGATGAAAGAACTGCAAAGCCAATTACAAGAACTTTTAGAGCGTGGTTTCATTCGACCAAGCACATCACCGTGGGGAGCTCCTGTTTTGTTTATCAAGAAGAAAGATGGTACATTCAGGTTGTGTATCGACTACCGAGAGTTGAACAAACTTACCATCAAGAACCGCTACCCACTACCGAGAATCGACGACTTATTTGATCAACTACAAGGCTCATCTATTTATTCAAAGATTGACTTACGTTCCGGGTATCATCAAATGCGGGTGAAAGAAGATGATATTCCAAAGACTGCTTTCAGAACACGTTACGGTCATTACGAGTTTATGGTCATGCCATTTGGTTTAACTAATGCACCAGCTGTGTTCATGGACCTTATGAACCGAGTGTGTGGACCATACCTTGACAAGTTTGTCATTGTTTTCATTGATGACATACTTATTTACTCAAAGAATGACCAAGAACACGGTGAACATTTGAGAAAGGTGTTAAAAGTATTGAGGAAGGAAGAATTGTACGCTAAGTTTTCAAAGTGTGCATTTTGGTTGGAAGAAGTTCAATTCCTCGGTCACATAGTGAACAAAGAAGGTATTAAGGTGGATCCGGCAAAGATAGAAACTGTTGAAAAGTGGGAAACCCCGAAAACTCCAAAACACATACGCCAGTTTTTAGGACTAGCTGGTTACTATAGAAGGTTCATCCAAGACTTTTCCAGAATAGCAAAACCCTTGACTGCATTAACGCATAAAGGGAAGAAATTTGAATGGAATGATGAACAAGAGAAAGCGTTTCAGTTATTGAAGAAAAAGCTAACTACGGCACCTATATTGTCATTGCCTGAAGGTAATGATGATTTTGTGATTTATTGTGACGCATCAAAGCAAGGTCTCGGTTGTGTATTAATGCAACGGACGAAGGTGATTGCTTATGCATCTAGACAATTGAAGATTCACGAGCAAAATTATACGACGCATGATTTGGAATTAGGCGCGGTTGTTTTTGCATTAAAGACTTGGAGGCACTACTTATATGGGGTCAAAAGTATTATATATACTGACCACAAAAGTCTTCAACACATATTTAATCAGAAACAACTGAATATGAGGCAGCGTAGGTGGATTGAATTGTTGAATGATTACGACTTTGAGATTCGTTACCACCCGGGAAAGGCAAATGTGGTAGCCGACGCCTTGAGCAGAAAGGACAGAGAACCCATTCGAGTAAAATCTATGAATATAATGATTCACACTAACCTTACTACTCAAATAAAGGAGGCGCAACAAGGAGTTTTAAAAGAGGGAAATTTAAAGGATGAAATACCCAAAGGATCGGAGAAGCATCTTAATATTCGGGAAGACGGAATCCGGTATAGGGCTGAAAGGATTTGGGTACCAAAATTTGGAGTTATGAGAGAAATGGTACTTTGAGAAGCTCATAAAATCAGATACTCAATACATCCTGGAACGGGGAAGATGTACAAGGATCTCAAGAAACATTTTTGTTGGCCGGGTATGAAAGCCGATGTTGCTAAATACGTAGTAGAATGTTTGACGTGTTCTAAGGTCAAAGCTGAGTATCAGAAACCATCAGGTCTACTTCAACAACCCGAAATCCCAGAATGGAAATGGGAAAACATTACCATGGATTTCATCACTAAATTGCCAAGGACTGCAAGTGGTTTTGATACTATTTGGGTAATAGTTGATCGTCTCACCAAATCAGCATACTTCCTGCCAATAAGAGAAGATGACAAGATGGAGAAGTTAGCACGACTGTATTTGAAGGAAGTCATCTCCAGACATGGAATACCAATCTCTATTATCTCTGATAGGGATGGCAGATTTATTTCAAGATTCTGGCAGACATTACAGCAAGCATTAGGAACTCGTCTAGACATGAGTACTGCCTATCATCCACAAACTGATGGGCAGAGCGAAAGGACGATACAAACGCTTAAATACATGCTACGAGTTTATGGTCATTACGAGTTTATGGTTATGCCGTTTGGATTGACTAACGCACCAGCTGTATTCATGGACCTTATGAACCGAGTGTGTGGGCCATATCTTGACAAGTTTGTCATTGTTTTCATCTATGACATACTTATTTACTCAAAGAATGATCAAGAGCACGAAGAACATTTGAGAAAAGTGCTAGAAGTATTGAGGAAAGAAAAACTGTATGCTAAGTTTTCAAAGTGTGCATTTTGGTTGGAGGAAGTTCAATTCCTCGGTCACATAGTGAACAAAGAAGGTATCCAGGTGGACCCGGCAAAGATCGAAACCGTTGAAAAGTGGGAAACCCCAAAAACTCCGAAGCATATACGTCAATTTTTAGGATTGGCTGGTTACTACAGAAGATTCATCCAAGATTTCTCCAAAATAGCAAAACCCTTGACTGCATTAACGCATAAAGGGAAGAAATTTGAATGGAAGGATGAACAAGAGAAGGCGTTTCAATTATTGAAGAAAAAGCTAACTACGGCACCTATATTGTCATTGCCTGAAGGGAATGATGATTTTGTGATTTATTGTGACGCATCAAAGCAAGGTCTCGGTTGTGTATTAATGCAACGGACGAAGGTGATTGCTTATGCGTCTAGACAATTGAAGATTCACGAGCAAAATTATACGACGCATGATTTGGAATTAGGCGCGGTTGTTTTTGCATTAAAGACTTGGAGGCACTACTTATATGGGGTCAAAAGTATTATATATACCGACCACAAAAGTCTTCAACACATATTTAATCAGAAACAACTGAATATGAGGCAGCGTAGGTGGATTGAATTGTTGAATGATTACGACTTTGAGATTCGTTACCACCCGGGGAAGGCAAATGTGGTAGCCGACGCCTTGAGCAGAAAGGACAGAGAACCCATTCAAGTAAAATCTATGAATATAATGATTCACACTAACCTTACTACTCAAATAAAGGAGGCGCAACAAGGAGTTTTAAAAGAGGGAAATTTAAAGGATGAAATACCCAAAGGATCAGAGAAGCATCTTAATATTCGGGAAGACGGAACCCGGTATAGGGCTGAAAGAATTTGGGTACCAAAATTTGGAGATATGAGAGAAATGGTACTTAGAGAAGCTCATAAAACCAGATACTCAATACATCCTGGAACGGGGAAGATGTACAAGGATCTTAAGAAACATTTTTGGTGGCCAGGTATGAAAGCCGATATTGCTAAATATGTAGGAGAATGTTGTAGTGACCCGAACTTTTCCATGTTTATATATATTAATTGAGATTGATATTTACATGATTAAATGTTTCCAACATGTTAAGCAATCAAACTTGTTAAGACTTGATTAATTGAAATATGTTTCATATAGACAATTGACCACCCAAGTTGACCGGTGATTCACGAACGTTAAAACTTGTAAAAACTATATGATGACATATATATGGATATATATATAGTTAACATGATACTATGATAAGTAAACATATCATTAAGTATATTAACAATTAACTACATATGTAAAAACAAGACTACTAACTTAATGATTTTTAAACGAGACATATATGTAACGATTATCGTTGTAAAGACATTTAATGTATATATATCATATTAAGAGATATTCATACATGATAATATCATGATAATATAATAATTTAAAATCTCATTTGATATTATAAACATTGGGTTAACAACATTTAACAAGATCGTTAACCTAAAGGTTTAAAAACAACACTTACATGTAACGACTAACGATGACTTAACGACTCAGTTAAAATGTATATACATGTAGTGTTTTAATATGTATTTATACACTTTTGAAAGAATTCAATACACTTATCAAAATACTTCTACTTAACAAAAATGCTTACAATTACATCCTCGTTCAGTTTCATCAACAATTCTACTCGTATGCACCCGTATTCGTACTCGTACAATACACAGCTTTTAGATGTATGTACTATTGGTATATACACTCCAATGATCAGCTCTTAGCAGCCCATGTGAGTCACCTAACACATCTGGGAACCATCATTTGGAAACTAGCATGAAATATCTCATAAAATTACAAAAATATGAGTAATCATTCATGACTTATTTACATGAAAACAAAATTACATATCCTTTATATCTAATCCATACACCAACGACCAAAAACACCTACAAACACTTTCATTCTTCAATTTTCTTCATCTAATTGATCTCTCTCAAGTTCTATCTTCAAGTTCTAAGTGTTCTTCATATATTCTACAAGTTCTAGTTACATAAAATCAAGAATACTTTCAAGTTTGCTAGCTCACTTCCAATCTTGTAAGGTGATCATCCAACCTCAAGAAATATTTGTTTCTTACAGTAGGTTATCATTCTAATACAAGGTAATAATCATATTCAAACTTTGGTTCAATTTCTATAACTATAACAATCTTATTTCAAGTGATGATCTTACTTGAACTTGTTTTCGTGTCATGATTCTGCTTCAAGAACTTCGAGCCATCCAAGGATCCGTTGAAGCTAGATCCATTTTTCTCTTTTCCAGTAGGTTTATCCAAGGAACTTAAGGTAGTAATGATGTTCATAACATCATTCGATTCATACATATAAAGCTATCTTATTCGAAGGTTTAAACTTGTAATCACTAGAACATAGTTTAGTTAATTCTAAACTTGTTCGCAAACAAAAGTTAATCCTTCTAACTTGACTTTTAAAATCAACTAAACACATGTTCTATATCTATATGATATGCTAACTTAATGGTTTAAAACCTGGAAACACGAAAAACACCGTAAAACCGGATTTACGCCGTCGTAGTAACACCGCGGGCTGTTTTGGGTTAGTTAATTAAAAACTATGATAAACTTTGATTTAAAAGTTGTTATTCTGAGAAAATGATTTTTATTATGAACATGAAACTATATCCAAAAATTATGGTTAAACTCAAAGTGGAAGTATATTTTCTAAAATGGTCATCTAGACGTCGTTCTTTAATCTGAAATGACTACCTTTACAAAAACGACTTGTAACTTATTTTTCCGACTATAAACCTATACTTTTTCTGTTTAGATTCATAAAATAGAGTTCAATATGAAACCATAGCAATTTGATTCACTCAAAACGGATTTAAAATGAAGAAGTTATGGGTAAAACAAGATTGGATAATTTTTCTCATTTTAGCTACGTGAAAATTGGTAACAAATCTATTCCAACCATAACTTAATCAACTTGTATTGTATATTATGTAATCTTGAGATACCATAGACACGTATACAATGTTTCGACCTATCATGTCGACACATCTATATATATTTCGGAACAACCATAGACACTCTATATGTGAATGTTGGAGTTAGCTATATAGGGTTGAGGTTGATTCCAAAATATATATAGTTTGAGTTGTGATCAATACTGAGATACGTATACACTGGGTCGTGGATTGATTCAAGATAATATTTATCGATTTATTTCTGTACATCTAACTGTGGACAACTAGTTGTAGGTTACTAACGAGGACAGCTGACTTAATAAACTTAAAACATCATAATATATTAAAAGTGTTGTAAATATATTTTGAACATACTTTGATATATATGTATATATTGTTATAGGTTCGTGAATCAACCAGTGGCCAAGTCTTACTTCCCGACGAAGTAAAAATCTGTGAAAGTGAGTTATAGTCCCACTTTTAAAATCTAATATTTTTGGGATGAGAATACATGCAGGTTTTATAAATGATTTACAAAATAGACACAAGTACGTGAAACTACATTCTATGGTTGAATTATCGAAATCGAATATGCCCCTTTTTATTAAGTCTGGTAATCTAAGAATTAGGGAACAGACACCCTAATTGACGTGAATCCTAAAGATAGATCTATTGGGCCCAACAAGCCCCATCCAAAGTACCGGATGCTTTAGTACTTCGAAATTTATATCATATCCGAAGGGTGTCCCGGAATGATGGGGATATTCTTATATATGCATCTTGTTAATGTCGGTTACCAGGTGTTCACCATATGAATGATTTTTATCTCTATGTATGGGATGTGTATTGAAATATGAAATCTTGTGGTCTATTATTATGATTTGATATATATAGGTTAAACCTATAACTCATCAACATTTTTGTTGACGTTTTAAGCATGTTTATTCTCAGGTGATTATTAAGAGCTTCCGCTATCGCACACTTAAATAAGGACGAGATTTGGAGTCCATGCTTGTATGATATTGTGTAAAAACTGCATTCAAGAAACTTATTTTGTTGTAACATATTTGTATTGTAAACCATTATGTAATGGTCGTGTGTAAACAGGATATTTTAGATTATCATTATTTGATAATCTACGTAAAGTTTTTTTTAAAACCTTTATCTATGAAATAAAGGTTATGGTTGTTTTAAAAATGAATGCAGTCTTTGAAAAACGTCTCATATAGAGGTCAAAACCTCGCAACGAAATCAATTAATATGGAACGTTTTTAATCTATAAGAACGGGACATTTCAAATGTTTGATGTGTTCTAAGGTCAAAGTTGAACATCAGAAACCATCAGGTCTACTACAACAACCTGAAATCCCAGAATGGAAATGGGAAAACATTACCATGGATTTCATTACTAAATTGCCAAGGACTGCAAGTGGTTATGATACTATTTGGGTAATAGTTGATCGTCTCACCAAGTCAGCACACTTCCTGCCAATAAGAGAAGATGACAAGATGGAGAAGTTAGCACGACTGTATTTGAAGGAAGTCGTTTCCAGACATGGAATACCAATCTCAATTATCTCTGATAGGGATGGCAGATTTATTTCAAGATTCTGGCAGACATTACAGCAAGCATTGGGAACTCGTCTAGACATGAGTACTGCCTATCATCCACAAACTGATGGGCAGAGTGAAAGGACGATACAAACGCTTGAAGACATGCTACGAGCTTGTGTTATTGATTTCGGAAACAGTTGGGATCGACATCTACCGTTAGCAGAATTTTCCTACAACAACAGCTACCATTCAAGCATTGAGATGGCGCCGTTTGAAGCACTTTATGGTAGAAAGTGCAGGTCTCCGATTTGTTGGAGTGAAGTGGGGGATAGACAGATTACAGGTCCGGAGATAATACAAGAAACTACTGAGAAAATCATCCAAATTCAACAAAGATTGAAAACCGCCCAGAGTCGACAAAAGAGCTACGCGGACATTAAAAGAAAAGATATAGAGTTTGAAATTGGAGAAATGGTCATGCTTAAGGTTTCACCTTATAAAGACGTTGTTCGATTTGGTAAACGGGGGAAACTAAATCCAAGGTACATTGGACCATTCAAGATTATAGATCGTGTAGGACCAGTAGCTTACCAACTGGAGCTACCTCAACAACTCGCGGCTGTACATAACATTTTCCACGTCTCAAATTTGAAGAAATGTTTTGCTAAAGAAGATCTCACTATTCCGTTAGACAAAATCCAAATCAATGAAAAACTTCAATTCATTGAAGAACCCGTCGAAATAATGGATCGTGAGGTTAAGAGACTTAAACAAAACAAGATACCGATTGTTAAGGTTCGATGGAATGCTCGTAGAGGACCCGAGTTCACCTGGGAGCGTGAAGATCAGATGAAGAAGAAATACCCGCATTTATTTCCAGAAGATACGTCAACACCTCCAACTGCTTAAAATTTCGGGACGAAATTTATTTAACGGGTAGGTACTGTAGTGACCCGAACTTTTCCATGTTTATATATATATTAAATGAAATTGTTATTTACATGATTAAGTGTTTCCAACATGTTAAGCAATCAAACTTGTTAAGACTTGATTAATTGAAATAGGTTTCATATAGACAATTGACCACCCAAGTTGATCGGTGATTCACGAACGTTAAAACTTGTAAAAACTATACGATGACATATATATGGTTATATATATAGTTAACATGATTTTATTATAAGTATGTATCTCATTAGGTATTTTAACAATGAGTTATATACATAAAAATGAGACTATTAATTTAAGAAACTCGAAAACGATATATATAACGATTATCGTTATAACAACGTCTTACTAGGTACATATGAATCATATTAAGATATTGATACACTTGGTTAATTATGTTAAATGATAAGTAAATATATTATTAAGTGTATTAACAATGAAATACATATGTAAAAATAAGACTACTAACTTAATGATTTCGAAACGAGACATATATGTAACGATTATCGTTGTGACGACATTTAACTGTATATATATCATACTAAGATATATTATATATCATAATGTCATGATAATATAACAATTTAACATCTCATTTGTTATAATAAATAATGGGTTAACAACATTCAACAAGATCGTTAACCTAAAGGTTTCAAAACAACATTTACATATAACGACTAACGATGACTTAACGACTCAGTTAAAATGTATATACATGTAGTGTTTTAATATGTATTCATACACTTTTGAAAGACTTCAAGACACTTATCAAAATACTTCTACTTAACAAAAATGCTTACAATTACATCCTCGTTCAGTTTCATCAACAATTCTACTCGTATGCACCCGTATTCGTACTCGTACAATACACAGCTTTTAGATGTATGTACTATTGGTATATACACTCCAATGATCAGCTCTTAGCAGCCCATGTGAGTCACCTAACACATGTGGGAACCATCATTTGGAAACTAGCATGAAATATCTCATAAAATTACAAAAATATGAGTAATCATTCATGACTTATTTACATGAAAACAAAATTACATATCCTTTATATCTAATCCATACACCAACGACCAAAAACACCTACAAACACTTTCATTCTTCAATTTTCTTCATCTAATTGATCTCTCTCAAGTTCTATCTTCAAGTTCTAAGTGTTCTTCATAAATTCCAAAAGTTCTAGTTTCATAAAATCAAGAATACTTCCAAGATTGCAAGTTTACTTCCAAGTTTTCTAAATCCATTCCAAGTAATCATAAAAAGATCAAGAAACCTTTGTTACTTACAGTAGGTTATCTTTCTAATACAAGGTAATAATAATATTCAAACTTTAATTCAATTTCTATAACTATAACAATCTTATTTCGAGTGGAAATCTTACTTGAAATTGTTTTCGTGTCATGATTCTGCTTCAAGAACTTTCAAGCCATCCAAGGATTCTTTGAAGCTAGATCTATTTTTCTCATTTCTAGTAGGTTTATCCAAGGAACTTGAGGTAGTAATGATGTTCATAACATCATTCGATTCATACATATAAAGCTATCTTATTCGAAGGTTTAAACTTGTAATCACTAGAACATAGTTTAGTTAATTCTAAACTTGTTCGCAAATAAAAGTTAATCCTTCTAACTTGACTTTTAAAATCAACTAAACACATGTTCTATATCTATATGATATGCTAACTTAATGATTTAAAACCTGGAAACATGAAAAACACCGTAAAATCGGATTTACGCCGTCGTAGTAACACCGCGGGCTGTTTTGGGTTAGTTAATTAAAAACTATGATAAACTTTGATTTAAAAGTTGTTATTCTGGGAAAATGATTTTTATTATGAACATGAAACTATATCCAAAAATTATGGTTAAACTCAAAGTGGAAGTATGTTTTCTAAAATGGTCATCTAGACGTCGTTCTTTCGACTGAAATGACTACCTTTACAAAAATGACTTGTAAATTATTTTTCTGACTATAAACCTATACTTTTTCTGTTTAGATTCATAAAATAGAGTTCAATATAAAACCATAGCAATTTGATTCACTCAAAACGGATTTAAAATGAAGAAGTTATGGGTAAAACAAGATTGGATAATTTTCTCATTTTAGCTACGTGAAAATTGGTAACAAATCTATTCCAACCATAACTTAATCAACTTGTATTGTATATTATGTAATCTTGAGATACCATAGACACGTATACAATGTTTCGACCTATCATGTCGATACATCTATATATATTTCGGAACAACCATAGACACTCTATATGTGAATGTTGGAGTTAGCTATACAGGGTTGAGGTTAATTCCAAAATATATATAGTTTGAGTTGTGATCAATACTGAGATACATATACACTGGGTCGTGGATTGATTCAAGATAATATTTATCGATTTATTTCTGTACATCTAACTGTGGACAACTAGTTGTAGGTTACTAACGAGGACAGCTGATTTAATAAACTTAAAACATCAAAATATATTAAAAGTGTTGTAAATATATTTTGAACATACTTTGATATATATGTATATATTGTTATAGGTTCGTGAATCAACCAGTGCCCAAGTCTTACTTCCCGACGAAGTAAAAATCTGTGAAAGTGAGTTATAGTCCCACTTTTAAAATCTAATATTTTTAGGATGAGAATACATGCAGGTTTTATAAATGATTTACAAAATGGACACAAGTACGTGAAACTACATTCTATGGTTGAATTATCGAAATCGAATTAAGTCTGGTAATCTAAGAATTAGGGAACAGACACCCTAATTGACGCGAATCCTAAAGATAGATCTATTGGGCCTAACAAACCCCATCCAAAGTACCGGATGCTTTAGTACTTCGAAATTTGTATCATATCCGAAGGGTGTCCCGGAATGATGGGGATATTCTTATATATGCATCTTGTTAATTTCAGTTACCAGGTGTTCACCATATGAATGATTTTTATCTCTATGTATGGGATGTGTATTGAAATATGAAATCTTGTGGTCTATTGTTACGATTTCATATATATAGGTTAAACCTATAACTCACCAACATTTTTGTTGATGTTTAAAGCATGTTTATTCTCAGGTGAATACTAAGAGCTTCCACTGTTGCATACTAAAATAAGGTACTTTGGATGGGGTTTGTTAGGCCGAATAGATCTATCTTTAGGATTCTCGTCAATTTGGGTGTCTGTTCCCTAATTCTTAGATTACCAGACTTAATTCGATTTCGATAATTCAACCATATAATGTAGTTTCACGTACTTGTGTCTATTTTGTAAATCATTTATAAAACCTGCATGTATTCTCATCCCAAAAATATTAGATTTTAAAAGTGGGACTATAACTCACTTTCACAGATTTTTACTTCGTCTAGAAGTAAGACTTGGCCACTGTTGATTCACGAACCTATAACAATATATACATATATATTAAAGTATGTTCAAAATATATTTACAACACTTTTAATATATTTTGATGTTTTAAGTTTATTAAGTCAGTTGTCCTCGTTAGTAACCTACAACTAGTTGTCCACAGTTGGATGTACAGAAATAAATCGATAAATATTATCTTGAATCAATCCATGACCCAGTGTATACGTATCTCAGTATTGATCACAACTCAAACTATATATATTTTGGAATCAACCTCAACCCTGTATAGCTAACTCCAACATTCACATATAGAGTGTCTATGGTTGTTCCGAAATATATATAGATGTGTCGACATGATAGGTCGAAACATTGTATATGTGTCTATGGTATCTCAAGATTACATAATATACAATACAAGTTGATTAAGTTATGGTTGGAATAGATTTGTTACCAATTTTCACGTAGCTAAAATGAGAAAAATTATCCAATCTTGTTTTACTCATAACTTCTTCATTTTAAATCCGTTTTGAGTGAATCAAATTGCTATGGTTTCATATTGAACTCTATTTTATGAATCTAAACAGAAAAAGTATAGGTTTATAGTCGGAAGAATAAGTTACAAGTCATTTTTGTAAAGGTAGTCATTTCAGTCGAAAGAACGACGTCTAGATGACCATTTTAGAAAACATACTTCCCCTTTGAGTTTAACCATAATTTTTGGATATAGTTTCATGTTCATAATAAAAATAATTTTCTCAGAATATCAACTTTTAAATCAAAGTTTATCATAGTTTTTAATTAACTAACCCAAAACAGCCCGCGGTGTTACTACGACGGCGTAAATCCGGTTTTACGGTGTTTTTCGTGTTTCCAGGTTTTAAATCATTAAGTTAGCATATAATATAGATATAGAACATGTGTTTAGTTAATTTTAAAAGTCAAGTTAGAAGGATTAACTTTTGTTTGCGAACAAGTTTAGAATTAACTAAACTATGTTCTAGTGATTACGAGTTTAAACCTTCGAATAAGATAGTTTTATATATATGAATCGAATGATGTTATGAACATCATTACTACCTCAAGTTTAGTAGGTAAACCTACTGGAAGTGACATGAAATGATCTAGCTTTAAAGGATCTTGGATGGCTTGAAAGTTCTTGAAGTAGGATCATGACACAAAAACAAGTTCAAGTAAGATTTTTACTCGAATTAAGATAGTTTATAGTTATAGAAATTGAATCAAAGTTTGAATATGAATATTACCTTGAATAAGAATGATAACCTACTGTATATAACAAAGGTTTCTTGATCTTAGATGATTACTTGGAATGGATTAGAAAGCTTGGAAGTAAATTAGTAAACTTGAAGGGATTTTTGAAGTGTTCTTGAAGTGTTCTTCCTATGATGATTATAGCTTGATTATTTAAGTGATTTTTGATGAAGATGATGATTAACTACTGGAAAAATACATTCATAATAGTGTGGGTGTGTTGAGAGAGAATTAGAAAGAGAATTGGAAGTGAAATGGAGTGAATGATGAGTGGTAATTGGTGAGTGGTGAGTGGGGTTAAAAGGAGTTCTAGTTAGTTGACTAACTCATGGTAGAAGTTAAAATTGATTAGTCATACATGACATAATCAAGAGTGGAATCTCATGCTAGTTCCTATTGGTATATACCCATAGTAAGTACGTTTTGAAGCTGTGTATAATATGCGTAAGAATACGACTAGAATTCTTGATGAAAGAAAAGAATGGGAAAGTAACTGTAACCATTTTCGTTAAGTATGAGTGTTTTAATATATGTCTTGAAGTCTTCCAAAAGTATTTTAATACATCTAAATACACTACATGTATATACATTTTAACTGAGTCGTTAAGTCATCGTTAGTCGTTACATGTAAGTGTTGTTTTGAAACCTTTAAGTTAACGATCTCAATTAATGTTGTTAACCCATTGTTTATTATATCTAATGAGCTGTTAAATTATTATATTATCATGATATTATGATATATTAATATATCTTAATATGATATATATACATTTAAATGTTGTTACAACGATAATCGTTACATATATGTCTCGTTTCGAAATCCTTAAGTTAGTAGTCTTGTTTATATGTATATAACTCATTGTTAATATACTTATGGAGATACTTACTTATCATAATCTCATGTTAACCATATGTATATCCATATAAATATCGTCATGTCGTTTTTACAAGTTTTAACGTTCGTGAATCGCCGGTCAACTTGGGTGGTCAATTGTCTATATGAAACATATTTCAATTAATCAAGTCTTAACAAGTTTGATTGCTTAACATGTTGGAAACATTTAATCATGTAAAAATAAATCTCAATTAATATATATAAACATGGAAAAGTTCGGGTCACTACAGTACCTACCCGTTAAATAAATTTCGTCCCGAAATTTTAAGCTGTTGAAGGTGTTGACGAATCTTCTGGAAATAGATGTGGGTATTTCTTCTTCATCTGATCTTCATGCTCCCAGGTGAAATCAGGTCCTCTACAAGCATTCCATCGAACTTTAACAATTGGTATCTTGTTTTGCTTAAGTCTTTTAACCTCACGATCCATTATTTCGACGGGTTCTTCGATGAATTGAAGTTTTTCGTTGATTTGGATTTCATCTAACGGAATAGTGAGATCTTCTTTAGCAAAACATTTCTTCAAATTCGAGACGTGGAAAGTGTTATGTACAGCCGCGAGTTGTTGAGGTAACTCAAGTCGGTAAGCTACTGGTCCGACACGATCAATAATCTTGAATGGTCCAATATACCTTGGATTTAATTTCCCTCGTTTACCAAATCGAACAACGCCTTTCCAAGGTGCAACTTTAAGCATGACCATCTCTCCAATTTCAAATTCTATATCTTTTCTTTTAATGTCAGCGTAGCTCTTTTGTCGACTTTGAGCGGTTTTCAACCGTTGTTGAATTTGGATGATCTTCTCGGTAGTTTCTTGTATAATCTCCGGACCCGTAATCTGTCTATCCCCCACTTCACTCCGACAAATCGAAGACCTGCACTTTCTACCATAAAGTGCTTCAAACGGCGCCATCTCAATGCTTGAATGGTAGCTGTTGTTGTAGGAAAATTCTGCTAACGGTAGATGTCGATCCCAACTATTTCCGAAATCAATAACACATGCTCGTAGCATGTCTTCAAGCGTTTGTATTGTCCTTTCACTCTGCCCATCAGTTTGTGGATGATAAGCAGTACTCATGTCTAGACGAGTTCCTAATGCTTGCTGTAATGTCTGCCAGAATCTTGAAATAAATCTGCCATCCCTATCAGAGATAATAGATATTGGTATTCCATGTTTGGAGATGACTTCCTTCAAATACAGTCGTGCTAACTTCTCCATCTTGTCATCTTCTCTTATTGGCAGGAAATGTGCTGATTTGGTGAGACGATCAACTATTACCCAAATAGTATCAAAACCACTTGCAGTCCTTGGCAATTTAGTGATGAAATCCATGGTAATGTTTTCCCATTTCCATTCCGGGATTTCGGGTTGTTGAAGTAGACCTGATGGTTTCTGATGCTCAGCTTTGACCTTAGAACACGTCAAACATTCTCCTACATATTTAGCAACATCGGTTTTCATACCCGGCCACCAAAAATGTTGCTTGAGATCCTTGTACATCTTCCCCGTTCCAGGATGTATTGAGTATCTGGTTTTATGAGCTTCTCTAAGTACCATTTCTCTCATATCTCCAAATTTTGGTACCCAAATCCTTTCAGCCCTATACCGGGTTCCGTCTTCCCGAATATTAATATGCTTCTCCGATCCTTTGGGTATTTCATCCTTTAAATTTCCTTCTTTTAAAACTCCTTGTTGCGCCTCCTTTATTTGAGTAGTAAGGTTATTATGAATCATTATATTCATAGATTTTACTCGAATGGGTTCTCTGTCCTTCCTGCTCAAGGCATCGACTACCACATTTGCCTTCCCCGGGTGGTAACGAATCTCAAAGTCGTAATCATTCAACAATTCAATCCACCTACGCTGCCTCATATTCAGTTGTTTCTGATTAAATATGTGTTGAAGACTTTTGTGGTCAGTATATATAATACTTTTGACCCCATATAAGTAGTGCCTCCAAGTCTTTAATGCAAAAACAACCGCGCCTAATTCCAAATCATGCGTCGTATAATTTTGCTCGTGAATCTTCAATTGTCTAGACGCATAAGCAATCACCTTCGTTCGTTGCATTAATACACAACCGAGACCTTGCTTTGATGCGTCACAATAAATCATAAAATCATCATTCCCTTCAGGCAATGACAATATAGGTGTCGTAGTTAGCTTTTTCTTCAATAACTGAAACGCTTTCTCTTATTTATCATTCCATTCAAATTTCTTCCCTTTATGCGTTAATGCAGTTAAGGGTTTTGCTATTCTGGAAAAGTCTTGGATGAACCTTCTGTAGTAACCAGCTAGTCCTAAAAATTGGCGTATGTGTTTCGGAGTTTTCGGGGTTTCCCACTTTTCAATAGTTTCTATCTTTGCCGGATCCACCTTAATACCTTCTTTGTTCACTATGTAACCGAGGAATTGAACTTCTTCCAACCAAAATGCACACTTTGAAAATTTAGCGTACAATTCTTCCTTCCTCAATACTTCTAACACCTTTCTCAAATGTTCACCGTGTTCTTGGTCATTCTTTGAGTAAATAAGTATGTCATCAATGAAAACAATGACAAACTTGTCAAGGTATGGTCCACACACTCGGTTCATAAGGTCCATGAACACAGCTGGTGCATTAGTTAAACCAAATGGCATGACCATAAACTCGTAATGACCGTAACGTGTTCTGAAAGCAGTCTTTGGAATATCATCTTCTTTCACCCGAATTTGATGATACCCGGAACGTAAGTCAATCTTTGAATAAACAGACGAGCCTTGTAGTTGATCAAATAAGTCGTCGATTCTCGGTAGTGGGTAGCGGTTCTTGATGGTAAGTTTGTTCAACTCTCGGTAGTCGATACACAACCTGAATGTACCATCTTTCTTCTTGACAAACAAAACAGGAGCTCCCCATGGTGATGTACTTGGTCGAATGAAACCACGCTCTAAAAGTTCTTGTAATTGGCTTTGCAGTTCTTTCATCTCGCTGGGTGCGAGTCTGTAAGGAGCACGAGCTATTGGTGCAGCTCCTGGTACAAGATCTATTTGAAATTCAATGGATCGATGTGGGGGTAATCCCGGTAATTCTTTCGGAAATACATCGGGAAATTCTTTTGCGATGGGAACATCATTGATGCTCTTTTCTTCAGTTAGTACTTTCTCGACGTGTGCTAGAACAGCATAGCAACCTTTTCTTATTAGTTTTTGTGCCTTCAAATTACTAATAAGATGTAACTTCGTGTTGCCCTTTTCTCCGTACACCATTAAGGGTTTTCCTTTTTCTCGTATAATGCGAATTGCATTTTTGTAACAAACGATCTCTGCTTTCACTTCTTTCAACCAGTCCATACCGATTATCACATCAAAACTCCCTAACTCTACTGGTATCAAATCAATCTTAAATGTTTCGCTAACCAGTTTAATTTCTCGATTCCGACATATATTATCTGCTGAAATTAATTTACCATTTGCTAATTCGAGTAAAAATTTACTATCCAAAGGCGTCAATGGACAACTTAATTTAGCACAAAAATCTCTACTCATATAGCTTCTATCCGCACCCGAATCAAATAAAACGTAAGCAGATTTATTGTCAATAAGAAACGTACCCGTAACAAGCTCCGGGTCTTCCAGTGCCTCTGCCGCATTAATATTGAAAACTCTTCCGCGGCCTTGTCCATTCGTGTTCTCCTGGTTCGGGCAATTTCTAATGATGTGGCCCGATTTTCCACATTTATAACAAACTACATTGGCATAACTTGCTCCGACACTACTTGCTCCGCCATTACTCGTTCCGACACCATTTGTTCCTTTCGTTCTATTAACCCCTGGTCCGTAGACCTCACACTTTGCCGCGCTATGACCATTTCTTTTACACTTGTTGCAAAATTTGGTGCAGAACCCCGAGTGATACTTTTCACACCTTTGGCATAGCTGCTTCTGATTGTTGTTGTTGCGGTTATTATTGTTGTTTGGATGATTGTTGTAGTTGCTGCTGCTGTTGTTGTTGTTGTTGTTGTTGGGCCGTTTGTTGTAGTTGCGATTGATGGGATAATTGTTGCGATTATTGTTGTAATTGCTGTTGTTGTTGTATTGGTGATTCTTATCACCGTTTTCCTCCCACTTTCTTTTGACTTGCTTCACATTGGTCTCTTCAGCAGTCTGTTCTTTAATTCTTTCTTCAATCTGGTTCACTAGTTTGTGAGCCATTCTACATGCCTGTTGTATGGAGGCGGGCTCGTGTGAACTTATATCTTCTTGGATTCTTTCCGGTAATCCTTTCACAAACGCGTCGATCTTCTCTTCCTCATCTTCGAATGCTCCCGGACACAATAGGCACAATACTGTGAATCGTCTTTCGTACGTGGTAATATCAAATCCTTGGGTTCGTAACCCTCTAAGTTCTGTCTTGAGCTTATTGACCTCGGTTCTGGGACGGTACTTCTCGTTCATCAAGTGCTTGAATGCTAACCACGGTAGTGCGTACGCATCGTCTTGTCCCACTTGCTCTAGATAGGTATTCCACCATGTTAACGCAGAACCTGTGAAGGTATGCGTAGCGTACTTCACTTTGTCCTCTTCAGTACACTTACTTATGGCAAACACCTATTCGACCTTCTCGGTCCACCGTTTCAATCCGATCGGTCCTGCGGTTCCATCAAATTCCAAAGGTTTGCAGGCAGTGAATTCTTTGTAGGTGCATCCTACACGATTTCCTGTACTGCTAGATCCAAGGTTATTGTTGGTATGTAGCGCAGCCTGTACTGCTGCTATGTTTGAAGCTAGAAAAGTACGGAATTCCTCTTCATTCATATTCACGGTGTGTCGAGTAGTCGGTGCCATTTCCTTCAAAATAGTCAAATGGAACAAGTTAATCATACAGAATATTAAGAGTAGTTAATAGTATTTCGTAGCATAATATGAACTCATTTATAAAAGCTTTTTCATCATATTAGCGTTTTATAAGTTTAAATTCGGGTAGTACCTACCCGTTAAGTTCATACTTAGTAGCTAATATACAATTCAACTACTACAATTCTATATGAAAAACTGATTATAATAATATTTCGCGTTCAAAATTTTACACAATATTTTACAAACTTACAATACCGCTTATTTTACATATAGCATGAAATATAGCACACAATAAATTTGATACAAGATGGTTGTGAAGATAATTCTAGCTAGTACACAAGTCGTTCAGCAAAGGCACTAAAGACACGTAATTCATACGTCCAGAAACAAGTTATGCATTCTGGTTTTACTAGGATTACTTCCCATCCTTGGTCTTGTGGAACATAACCGTTATGGCCGTTGATAAGACAGCGTGTTGTAACATCGTCAAAGTTACGAGGGTTACGTAATGTCCAACAGTCCCGTAACAATCTAAAAACCTCATTTCTTACCCTAATTACCGACTCCGTCACTTGTGGGAACGTTTTGTTTAATAGTTGTAGCCCGATGTTCTTGTTCTCACTTTGGTGAGAAGCGAACATTACTAATCCGTAATCATAACATGCTTCTTTATGTTGCATGTTAGCCGCTTTTTCTAAATCACGAAGTCCAATATTCGGATATATTGAGTCAAAATAATTTCTTAACCCATTGCGTAAAATAGCATTTGGGTTCCCCGCAATATATGCGTCAAAGTAAACACATCGTAACTTATGGATTTCCCAATGTGATATCCCCCATCTTTCGAACGAAGGCCTTTTATAAACCAAGGCATTCTTGGAACGTTCTTCGAATGTCTTATAAACTAATCTCGCCTTAAATAGTTGTGCCGAAGAATTCTGACCGACTCTAGACAAGATTTCATCAATCATGTCTCCGGGTAGGTCTCTTAAAATATTGGGTTGACTATCCATTTTGTGTTTTTATACTGTAAAATAGACAAGAGTTAGATTCATGAAAAAAATACTTATTAATACAAGCAATTTTTACATATATCATAAAGCATAAGCACACTATATTACATATATTACACCACACGAATACAACTATCTTATTCCGACTCGCTTGTTTCTTCTTCTTCGGTTTTGGTTCGTTTTGCCAAGTTTCTAGGGATATATGATGTTCCCCTAATACAAGCCGTCGTTTTCCACATTGGTTTAGAAAAACCTGGTGGTTTAGAGGTTCCCGGGTCATTGTTACAACTTAAGGACTTCGGGGGTTGACGATACATATAAAGTTCATCGGGGTTGGAATTATATTTCTCTATTTTTATGCCCTTTCCCTTATTATTTTCTTTTACCTTTTTAAATTCAGTTGGGGTAATTTCTATAACATCATCGGAATTCTCATCGGAATCCGATTCATCGGAGAATTGGTAATCCTCCCAATATTTTGCTTCCTTGGCGGAAACACCATTGACCATAATTAACCTTGGTCGGTTGGTTGAGGATTTTCTTTTACTTAACCGTTTTATTATTTCCCCCACCAGTTCTATTTCTTCATCCGGTTCCGATTCTTCTTCCGGTTCCGATTCTTCTTCTGGTTCCGACTCTTCTTCCGGTTCCTCTTCGGGAACTTGTGAATCAGTCCACGAATCATTCCAATTTACATTTGACTCTTCATTATTATTAGGTGAGTCAATGGGACTTGTTCTAGAGGTAGACATCTATCACATAATATCAAACGCGTTAAGAGATTAATATATCACATAATATTCACATGTTAAAAATATATAGTTTCCAACAAAATTTGTTAAGCAATCATTTTTCAAGTAAACACGGTCGAAGTCCAGACTCACTAATGCATCCTAACAAACTCGATAAGACACACTAATGCAAAATTCTGGTTCTCTAACACCAACGCTCGGATACCAACTGAAATGTCCCGTTCTTATTGATTAAAAACGTTCCATATTAATTGATTTCGTTGCGAGGTTTTGACCTCTATATGAGACGTTTTTCAAAGACTGCATTCATTTTTAAAACAAACCATAACCTTTATTTCATAAATAAAGGTTTAAAAAGCTTTACGTAGATTATCAAATAATGATAATCTAAAATATCCTGTTTACACACGACCATTACATAATGGTTTACAATACAAATATGTTACATCGAAATCAGTTTCTTGAATGCAGTTTTTACACAATATCATATAAACATGGACTCCAAATCTTGTCCTTATTTTAGTATGCAACAGCGGAAGCTCTTAATATTCACCTGAGAATAAACATGCTTTAAACGTCAACAAAAATGTTGGTGAGTTATAGGTTTAACCTATATATATCAAATCGTAACAATAGACCACAAGATTTCATATTTCAATACACATCCCATACATAGAGATAAAAATCATTCATATGGTGAACACCTGGTAACCGACATTAACAAGATGCATATATAAGAATATCCCCATCATTCCAGGACACCCTTCGGATATGATATAAGTTTCGAAGTACTAAAGCATCCAGTACTTTGGATGGGGATTGTTGGGCCCAATAGATCTATCTTTAGGATTCGCGTCAATTAGGGTGTCTGTTCCCTAATTCTTAGATTACCAGACTTAATAAAAAGGGGCATATTCGATTTCGATAATTCAACCATAGAATGTAGTTTCACGTACTTGTGTCTATTTTGTAAATCATTTATAAAACCTGCATGTATTCTCATCCCAAAAATATTAGATTTTAAAAGTGGGACTATAACTCACTTTCACAGATTTTTACTTCGTCGAGAAGTAAGACTTGGCCACTGTTGATTCACGAACCTATAACAATATATACATATATATTAAAGTATGTTCAAAATATATTTACAACACTTTTAATATATTTTGATGTTTTAAGTTTATTAAGTCAGCTGTCCTCGTTAGTAACCTACAACTAGTTGTCCACAGTTGGATGTACAGAAATAAATCGATAAATATTATCTTGAATCAATCCACGACCCAGTGTATACGTATCTCAGTATTGATCACAACTCAAACTATATATATTTTGGAATCAACCTCAACCCTGTATAGCTAACTCCAACATTCACATATAGAGTGTCTATGGTTCTTCCGAAATATATATAGATGTGTCGACATGATAGGTCGAAACATTGTATACGTGTCTATGGTATCTCAAGATTACATAATATACAATACAAGTTGATTAAGTTATGGTTGGAATAGATTTGTTACCAATTTTCAAGTAGCTAAAATGAGAAAAATTATCCAATCTTGTTTTACCCATAACTTCTTCATTTTAAATCCGTTTTGAGTGAATCAAATTGCTATGGTTTCATATTGAACTCTATTTTATGAATCTAAATAGAAAAAGTATAGGTTTATAGTCGGAAGAATAAGTTACAAGTCATTTTTGTAAAGGTAGTCATTTCAGTCGAAAGAACGACGTCTAGATGACCATTTTAGAAAACATACTTCCACTTTGAGTTTAACCATAATTTTTGGATATAGTTTCATGTTCATAATAAAAATAATTTTTTCAGAATAACAAATTTTATATCAAAGTTTATCATAGTTTTTAATTAACTAACCCAAAACAGCCCGCGGTGTTACTACGACGGCGTAAATCCGGTTTTACGGTGTTTTTCGTGTTTCCAGGTTTTAAATCATTAAGTTAGCATATCATATAGATATAGAACATGTGTTTAGTTAATTTTAAAAGTCAAGTTAGAAGGATTAACTTTTGTTTGCGAACAAGTTTAGAATTAACTAAACTATGTTCTAGTGATTACGAGTTTAAACCTTCGAATAAGATAGTTTTATATATATGAATCGAATGATGTTATGAACATCATTACTACCTCAAGTTTAGTAGGTAAACCTACTGGAAGTGACAAGAAATGATCTAGCTTCAAAGGATCTTGGATGGCTTGAAAGTTCTTGAAGTAGGATCATGACACAAAAACAAGTTCAAGTAAGATTTTTACTCGAATTAAGATAGTTTATAGTTATAGAAATTGAATCAAAGTTTGAATATGAATATTACCTTGAATAAGAAAGATAACCTACTGTATATAACAAAGGTTTCTTGATCTTAGATGATTACTTGGAATGGATTAGAAAGCTTGGAAGTAAATTAGTAAACTTGAAGTGATTTTTGATGAAGATGATGATTAACTACTGGAAAAATACGTTCATACTAGTGTGGGTGTGTTGAGAGAGAATTAGAAAGAGAATTGGAAGTGAAATGGAGTGAATGATGAGTGGTAATTGGTGAGTGGTGAGTGGGGTTAAAAGGAGTTCTAGTTAGTTGACTAGCTCATGGTCGAAGTTAAAATTGATTAGTCATACATGACATAATCAAGAGTGGAATCCCATGCTAGTTCCTATTGGTATATACCCATAGTAAGTACGTTTTGAAGCTGTGTATAATACGGGTAAGAATACGACTAGAATTCTTGATGAAAGAAAAGAATGGGAAAGTAACTGTAACCATTTTCGTTAAGTATGAGTGTTTTAATATATGTCTTGAAGTCTTCCAAAAGTATTTTAATACATCTAAATACACTACATGTATATACATTTTAACTGAGTCGTTAAGTCATCGTTAGTCGTTACATGTAAGTGTTGTTTTGAAACCTTTAAGTTAACGATCTCAATTAATGTTGTTAACCCATTGTTTATTATATCTAATGAGATGTTAAATTATTATATTATCATGATATTATGATATATTAATATATCTTAATATGATATATATACATTTAAATGTCGTTACAACGATAATCGTTACATATATGTCTCGTTTCGAAATCCTTAAGTTAGTAGTCTTGTTTATATGTATATAACTCATTGTTAATATACTTATGGAGATACTTACTTATCATAATCTCATGTTAACCATATGTATATCCATATATATATCGTCATGTCATTTTTACAAGTTTTAACGTTCGTGAATCGCCGGTCAACTTGGGTGGTCAATTGTCTATATGAAACATATTTCAATTAATCAAGTCTTAACAAGTTTGATTGCTTAACATGTTGGAAACATTTAATCATGTAAATATCAATCTCAATTAATATATATAAACATGGAAAAGTTCGGGTCACTACATAAATAACCATCCATTTCATTCCAATTAACCACATCATTTTACTCTCTAAACACATACTCAAACACTCTCTCAAACCTCCATTCAATTCAGCAAGTATTGGTCTCATAATCCAAGTTATAATCATCATAACAAAGCTTGATCAAGAACACTTCAAGAATTCCAATCCATCAAGGGTATCTTTGAACTCAAGATATTCTCCTTATTTCTCCAGCAACTTTACTCATTTGATTTGAGGTAGTAACCTTATTCATAATCTTATTCGATTCATATTCATATAGCTATCTTATTTTGAGTTATAACTAATAACAACAAGAACATAGTTTAGATTATTTCTAAACTTGTTTTCAAATAAACTTAATTCTTCTAACTTGACTTTTAAAACACTTCAACATATGTATTATGATAGTATGTCAAGCTAACATAAGGATATAAAACTTGTAAACACAAAGAACACCTTAAAATCGAATATACGCCGTCTTAGTCGAACGGGGGCTGTATTGGGTTTAATTTTAAAAACCTATCTTAATCTTTGAATTAAAAGATTTCCTTTGATGAAAAATCTTATTTTATATGGATATGAAATATATCCAAAATCCATGGTAAAACTCTAAGTGGAAGTATGTTTTTCAAAAGGGTCATCAAGATGTCGTTCTTACGACGGATATGACTATCTTCTCTTATTTGACACCTAAGCTGTATTTTAGACAATAAACCTATACTTTTTCTGTTAATATTAGTAATGTTGAGTTCGATATGAAACCATGGCAACTCGAATCACTCAAAACGGATTTGTAACGAAGAAATTATGGGTAAAACAAAATTGGATATTTTTCTTAATTTTTAGCTACGGACATGATTTATAAAAATGGATGCTAACCTTATCCTAGCTAACTTACCTTGTATCCTACATGTATTTATACATGTCTTGTTCTCGAACTTATGGAAATACAATTTATAATAGTCGTGATTAAGTTCTACGACAATATATTATAGTCTTAATAAAGATCGTAAGGCACCATATATATATATGACTTGATCACCGTGGATTCGTATACAAAGTTTTGACATATCATTTTGACTTCTTCTATATATATTATTGGAACGAACTACTAGACACCATTGGAAATAATCTCGAGTTAGCTGTGGGTCGAAGTGGATTCCAAAATATTATATACTTTGAGTTGTGATCGAGCCTGAGACATGTATACAATGGGTCGCGGATTGCTTCAGACAATATACATATTATGTGTCTTATTATATTAAGACAATATATTATAGTGTTAGTGAATTCTAACACAATATACGCATTTATATTTATATATATATTTATACTGTTGGACTATTGGACTATTGGACTACGAACGTTGGACTACTAACAATGGACAATTAAAATTATCACAAGTATCATAAGTATAGAATATTTATTATATATATATATATATATATATATATATATATCTTGACACAAGAATATTATTATTAGGTTCGTGAATTTGTCAAAAGGCCAAGTCTTATCACCATCTATTCGGAAATCATCACAAGTGAGTTATAGCCCCATTTTTACTATCTAAATTATTTTGGGATGAGAATACATGCAAAATTTATAAATGTTTTACAAAATAAGCACAAATTCATGGAACTACATTCTACGATTGTTTTGTTATACTGGATATCTGTACTTATTATTATTATGCTTGGTAACCTAAGAATTAGTGAAAAACACTAATTGACGCGAATCCTAAAGGTAGATCTACGGGCACCAACCACCACCATTTTCGAATAGTGAAAATGCTTTAGTACTTCGAAGGGTTCTTGTCATACATTTGAATAGTGGAATGTATGATGCCAGATATCTTAAGCGCTCTATGTTAAGGTCGGTTACCAGGCGACTCATCCTATGAATCATTTTTGCAGTTGTAATGATCCAGCGCATTTAATTAAATGAAATCTTATGGCTTATTAAATGTTATGATTATTATATAGAAATTAAACCTATTTTTGTTGACGTTTTAAGCATGTTTATTCTAAGGTGAATATTAAAAACGCTTCCGCTGTCGTATGCCAACCCAAGGTCAAGATTTGGAGTCGACATAATTGTTTATATTGTTTAAACTTGCATTCGGAATATTTGTTGTAATATATTTGATCATATTGTAATGGGTTTTGTAAAAAATTATTTATTTGAGGAGAATGTCTTTGATAGACAATCTAAATTATGTCATTAAGACCTTTATTCAATAATAAAGGTTATGGTTGTTTTTAAAAATGAATGCAATATTTGAAAAACGTCTCATATAGAGGTCAAAACCTCGCAAAGAAACCAATTCATATGAAACGTTTATAATTAATATGAACGGGGCATTTCAGTTGGTATCAGAGCGTTGGTCTTAGAGAATCAGAAAAATTTTCATTAGTGTGTCTAACTGATTTTTGATGCATTAGTGAGTCTGGACTTCGACCGTAATTATTTTAAAAATGATTGCTTACTATAATTGTTAGAAACATAAGATTATTAACATATAAATATTATAAGATATATCATTCTCTTAACGTGCCTGCTATTATGTGATAGATGACTTCATCCGATCATATAAGCATCTCTAGTGATTCAGATCTCATTTACTTATTAAGTGATTCGGAGGCTGATTCAAAGCATACGACTTATGAATCAACAGAAAAGTTAACTTTTGGTGCTACCATTAAAGTGGAAAATTGTTGGGAAAATTGGAAAGATTCACAATTGCCAGTAGAGGTTCCAGAAGAGGATCCAGAAGAAGATCCCGAAGAGGAACCCGAAGAAGAGGATCCTGAAGAAGTTGTGGAAATTACCAAACCACAACGTGATTTGGGAAAATCTTTGGCTGTTATACCCGATCCCAAACCCGATGAACCTATTATGACCCAAAATGTTTGTGATCATCCACCTGAACCACCTAAGAGACCAGTTTATAAAATGGCCGCTCGTATAACGACTGTTGGTTTTGCTCCCAAACAATTAGCCGAAAGAACCAATTGGGAGGAATTGGAAAAAGAACTATCCAAACGAAAATCCAAACGTTTGGCCGAGAAAGAAACAACGTCAACATCTAAGAAATCTCGCCGTTCTTGAACCATCGGCAGTTATCCTGTATTCCATGCATTGTATAATAAGTATTATATTGTGTGTTTAAGTTTGTAAGAAAATCCGCAATGTAATTTTCCTTATGATTGTATAATAATAAGAATAAGTGATGTCAAAGCTAAGGGGTATAAAATACTATTAAATTTTACAAGGAAATACTATTAAATACGATACAATTTTACACAAGATATTTATTTATTTAGAGAATGGATATACTTAAACCTTGCTACAACACTTATAGGCAGTGTACCTAATCGTACAGTAGTGTAGTTTTTAGTAAGTCCGGTTCGTTCTACAGGGAAAATCTTTTAATCAAAGCTTAACGCTATATTAGTTTAATTTTATAAAAATACAAATATATATATAAATAATATTATTATTATAATGTGATGACCCGGAAATTTCCGACCAAATTTAAACTTGAATCTTATATGGTTTCGACACGATAAGCAAAAATCTGAAATGTTGAGTCTCGAAAGTTTTTGAAATCGATGTTCATACAATCAATTACCCTCTGACTATTCCCGACGATTCACGAACACCGATGTACAAATAAATATGTAATTATATATTAAATCTATACATATGTAATATTGTAATAAATACATATATAATTAATAAATAAAAAGGATTCAATAAAATTATATAATTAAAAGATATTATAATAAATAGTGAACTTAATTATAAACTGAATATAAGTATTATATTAATACTATTATCATTATTAGTATTATTATTAAGTAACATTATCATATATGTATTATTATTGAAATTTATTTTGATATTATTACTATTATTATTATTAATTATTATTATTAATATAGTATTTAGTATTAATATATTTGTATTTTGATAACATTATTAATAAATTATGAGTTATATTATTAGTATTCATATTTTATGACATAATCAATACGAAATTTATGAATTACTTATATTTAATCAAAATACAAATATATATATATATATATATATATATAATTACATATATATACGTATAATACAGATATACATATATAAATGTATACTTATACAGATTATATATATATATATATATATATATATATATATATATATATATATATATAAATATAATTGTGAGTAAATATATAAATAATTACAAAGAATTTGACTTCCTGTTTCAAATCAATTCTAAACTGTGGAAGATTGGATTCTGTCTATAAATTGTTACGAGTCTTTATCCAATCCAGTACAATAACATTCGATTCCAACAGATGAGTCCAAATTCAGTTGTAGGTCTTTTTCCCACTTTTCTTTTTATATATTTGTTTTGTACGGGCTCAAGTATTATCAATCAACCCCATTATATTTGATAACAACCGATACTCTTCTTGATTCGACAACCATATAGCTTTCAACACCACCTTTCTCATACCGATGAACTTAAACCCATCAACGTGAGATATTCACCACATTAACCACCATGGAACACCAACGAGCCACCACCTTTACAAGTTCACAGTATATTTCTCGGTTCATCAACATACGACAAACCATTGAGAACCACCTGCATATTACGTATATGTTTTGTCTAACTTCACCACACTTTCGGCTCTATCACCACCTTTATATTAAACCACCATCAAACCCATCTTGTTCTCCTTCAACATTAATCACCATCTTGTTCACCTTTTTGATCACCAACACATCCCAATCACCACCTTTCTTCGCCATCACCACCTTAGCTCCACACCAAATGAACCACCAAGAACCAACCGTTACATCTGCTTGTCTCAGTTTATTGTTCGTTGAAAATAAAGATAAACAGGATCGGTAAAACACTGGCATACTCCTGTTTTATTTTTATTTTAAAAAAAACCGAACCTGGAGCTAAAGCAATTGCTGTTGGGGTGTTCATTTATAATTTTTTTATTATGGCCTACATCCACCTAAAAGGTAACTCCACTTGCATTTCCTTTTTGTAAGTTGAACATTACCCAAATACCAACCAAAGTTGTCAGCGAGTTTTAATATAAACAAATCAGCAAGCCTTTTTGAATCCATGAAACGTGTTTGCTTTGCTTGATGGGCCACGATATAATTGAGCCGATAGGATTGATGGTATTAATATATGCTGAATTGATAATAACCCTGTATGATGATGACGAGTTAGATAATTAAGAAATGGTATGCATGATTAAAGATAAAGGTGGCCACAATTGAAAAATATATATGTATATTTTTTTTTCCCTTCCTTCAAGCTCCACCAGCAAATCCTCCACTAAAGCCACCTAGCAATTGATTTAAATCATTTTGAGGATTGTTGATGGAACCCAGCCGTAAAACACTTGACCGAATTCCACCTTTCTTACTTATGCTAATGGACCGATATAGTCTCCTTGCGTTGGGCCAAACTTTTGTTTTGATGACTACGGGCTTGTTAAAATATAATTAATACTTGGGCTTATGATATAAATTAGTCCATGAAGTAGCAAGTCCATCCTGTAAATTGAGGATTATGATGATGGTTAAGGAAGGCAATGAAGTAATAAAAACTACTCGTGTGATGTCAATTAAAAATGATGATGAGTATGTCGATGATGATAGTGATGTTGTGATATAAGATGATATGGTGAAGATGATGAAACCCGTCGTTGATGTTGTAAATAATGATTGATAATGATACATGTATGATGATTAGGAAACAGAAAATAGCTTAATAGAATTAGTTCAGGTATTAACAATAGAAATGAAATCACAGAAGAGTGGTTAGGGGTGTTTGTGATTAATCGAGAGGTCGCAAGTTCGAGTCCGGGCAGTGGTGTTTTAATTTAGAGCTCCTTTCTCCAAAGGTTGTACGCTTTTATTTTTTTTTATCATCATCATTATTATTATTATTATTATTATTATTATTATTATTATTATTATTATTATTATTATTATTATTATTATTATTATTATTATTATTATTATTATTATTATTATATTTATTATTATTATTATTATTATTATTATTATTATTATTATTATTATTATTATTAAAAGTAACATTATAATTAAAGTTATCATTATAATTAAAAATTATCATTTTTATCAAAAGAATTATCAAAAGTACCATATTATTAAAAGTATTAGTATTGTTATTATTAGTATTGACATTACTTTTATTTTTTACATGATTATTATTATTATCATTTTTATTACTAGTATTATCATTATTATTATTTTTACAACAAATAAATATTATGCATATAAAATTTTACTTATAATAATATTACATATAATAAGCATATTTTTCTATAAACATTTATACATGACACATGATGTATTTTTAATATAATATTAATCATATATAAATATTAATATAACTATATAAATATTAGTCATTTTAAAGATACATATAAATTAAATATATATATTATATAATTTAAGATATAATAAATTGTTCGATTACAAATATATGTGTTAATATATATAAATGATATAGGTTCGTGAATCCGAGGCCAACCCTGCATTGTTCAATTTAGACATATGTATTTTTACTACAAAATACATTAGGTGAGTTCATTTAATCCCTTTTTACTCATTACATTTTTGGGCTGAGAATACATGCAAATGCTTTATTAACTGTTTTACAATATTTATATGCGTGAGTTTCATTAATCCCTTTTTAAATGCTTTTGCAATACATATTTTTGGGACTGAGAATACATGCGCTGTTTTTATAACTGTTTTACGAAATAGACACAAGTAATTGAAACTACATTATATGGTTGAATGATCGAAATCGAATATGCCCCTTTTTATTAAGTCTGGTAATCTAAGAATTAGGGAACAGACACCCTAATTGACGCGAACTCTAAAGATAGATCTATCGGGCCCAACAAGCCCCATCCAAAGTACCGGATGCTTTAGTACTTTGAAATTTATATCATGTCCGATGGAGGATCCCGGAATGATGGGGATATTCTTATATATATATATATATATATATATATATATTGTGAACGTCGGTTACCAGGTGTTCAATCCATATGAATGATATTTTTGTCTCTATGCATGGGATGTATGTTTATAAGAAATGGAAATATGAAATCTTGTGGTCTATTAAAATTATGAAATGATTATTTATGATAAACTAATGAACTCACCAACCTTTTGGTTGACACTTGAAAGCATGTTTATTCTCAGGTATGAAAGAAACATTCCGCTGTGCATTTGCTCATTTTAAAGACAGTATTTGGAGTCGATCATCGCAATGGAACCAGTTGTTGGTGACTTCGTCCAGATGGTTTAGGACGGGTCTTCACAGTTGGTATCAGAGCGGTGGTCTTAGCGAACCATGTCTGCATTAGTGTGTCTAACTGATAAGTCTTTAGGATGCATTAGTGAGTCTGGACTTCGACCGTGTCTGCATGTCAAAAGTTTTGCTTATCATTTTGTGTCAAAAATTACCTGTTTATCATTCTTAGAGAATCACTTGCTTATCATTCTTAGTCTAAACACGTTTTACTGCATTGACTGCATGAATAGTGTATAGACAAAATTCATATCTTAGCGTACCTGCTACTTCATATCTTAGCGTATCTGTTACTGTAACTTTGCCTGACAACTTCCGTAGATTCCTCCGTAACTTATGAGATTTTAGTATTATATATGTATATGTAAATTATGTATTGCAGGATACTAATCTACATTCTATAATCTATTTCTTATCGAAAATCCTTCATCTGATCGTACGAGATGAATCCCTCAACTAGATCGAGTCCCTCGGATTTCGACAGCTATTCCGACATAGATGTTCACCTAAGCTCCGAAAACAGCGTCATCGGTATGAATCAACCAATCAGCCATTTTCAATTCATCTGATGGTTTCGTAGTTGACTTAATTAATGGAAACGCGCAGAAGGCAATCCCTTCCACCAACCGAATTCACCTCTTGACAATAAACCTGAAGCGTTTACCGGCGAACCTGTTCGAGACACCATTTTTAGTCTCATTTTCAGGGTAACTCGACAAGATTATATTCTATCCACAATTCTGAACCTTATTTATCCGCTCGTTACCGACAATAATCCTAGAGTAATAAGTCAACGAGCTTCGCGCTCGAATAATCAATTCGGAGAATATGGTGCAAAATGTACCAGCTTCAGCAACATCACTGGAACCAACAGTACAATCAATAACAGCACCAGTACCTTCAACAATCCATGCATCAATATCATCATATGTACTTTGAGTATGATCTTCGTTCTACGTATCGTTCTATCTCATTTATCTTCGTTCGACATGGCGAATATGTAATCTCTAAAGTTTTAGAGATTATTTATTCTAGTTCCAACCAAAAAGCAAATGAGGTTAATATCATATTAACTCATTAAATCCATGAATACATCTGAAGAAAATATATATGTATATATGTTTTCATAAAGATTGTAATTAAAAATTCTCTTGTACAAACTGTTAATGGTGAAAATATTTAACGGGTAGGTAATACCCGAGGAATATTTAAATTTCACATTAATAAGTTACACTGTATATTCTTCGAATCTGATTCAACAGTTATTCACTATCCTATTTACAACCACCGAGATACGTATCCGTTCACCAAAGAATAACTATTTTCATTCAAATTCAATTTCATATTTGGATTTTGACCTATCAGAATCCAACAAGTGGCATAATGAAGAAATAATGGACACAATAAAAATTGATTAGAAACAGACTAATTAACAATATTAAATTTTATTAAGAAACCACGGTAACAAAATCCTAGCTAACTATTCATAGCTAACTGTTAATTCCGTATTACACTTTATTTATCGCAATTTAATTATCGCAGTTTATTTTATCGCAATTTATTTTCTCGCAATTTTATTTTTTGTCATTTAATTTCTGTTATTTACTTTACGCACTTTATTTATCGTTATTTAATTTCTGTTATTTATTTTACGCACTTTAAATATCGGGACACGTATACAAATTTTTGACATATCATATCGACCCATCTATATGTATATATATATATACTTTGAGTTGTGATCGAGTCTGAGACATGTACACGGGTTACGATATTTATTAATCAATTCGAATATTATATATTAAACTATATATGAATTACTGGACTGTTACTGTGGAATATCAACTGTAGACTACCAACATTGGACAATTAAAATGAATTAAAATATTGATTATAACATATGAAACTAAACAATTCTTCAAGTTTGCCACTTGATTTCATTTTAAACCCCATTCATATCATCACAATTACAATCTGCGTTCAAACCTTTCATGATTCTTGAAAACACCTCAATCGAGAGGATGAACCAACCGCACTTCATCTACGTAAGAAGAGATTGATGCATATAGTTATACACTTGAAAACTCTCGGAACCTGAGTAAACGTTTAACACGTATCTGCGATAGCTCCTTTGGCGTTGTTATTACCAAAAATAATTTTACAACCCCTCTCCAAATTAGGCAATTTCGTCACAGCTCCAGCAAATCAACTTCGACTCTTCGTTTGAAACAACCTTATTATAACTTTGACATATATGCGTGCTTTTTTTTATTGTTACCGGGGAACCATTCATATTCCACCATGTTACCATCAGCGTTAATCATCTAAAAACACAATTCTCTTGAAACCACTTCGGAATGATAACCGATGATTCAGATATCGTAGCATTAAATGCAGAGGAAACATAAAAATTGTAGATGGTCTAAACGGTCAAAAGTTTGATGATAAAGAAGAGAGTGTTGGGAACGCTCGATAGAAAATTTGGTACTGAAAAACAGATTGAGCCAACCATGAAGGAGGCCAAGGCCAAAAACCAAGACCATACCCTATGTTCAAAGAATCCAGATAATTCTGGATCCGTTGAAATCTTTAGAGAATATCTTGCTCTGAAGTCATGTTAAAATCTTGCGGAAAATCTTTCTCCATCGACCATCGAACTTAGAAATTCCAAAATATCATCATCAATATCTTCGATATTTCTGAGGATATTTTCATAAATATTCTCGTTCGAAATTATATACCTCTTCGTGCCTCCTGTGTATCATTATATTGGAAACATTCAATAGAAAATTTAGTATCGAAAAGCAGATTATGCGAAGCTATGAAGGAAGCCGTGGACAAATCACAAAGAATAAGTTTGACTTCAAAGAATCAAAATGATTCTGTTTCTGATGAAATCTTTAGTGAATACCTTGCTTCCAAATCTAAACCCTTACGGATAAATCTTCTTCATCAACCATCGATAATAGAAATTCCAAGATATCATCGTATCTCTCATTATAAATATCCTCCATATTTCTGGAGATATTTCTATAACTATTCTTATCTGAAATCATTAATCTCTTCGTGCTATCAGTGTTAACTCATATAGAAACTGTTAGTTTCTCTATTCTGTAAACTTTCGAGCTTAAAATATGAATGTTATTGAAGTAATGTTGGGAACTAAAGCATGAGTTAGTATAATATAATGACACTTGATCAACGTGATTATATTACAGTAAGTCATGCTGAGTTTCTAAATGGGATATGATGATTCACAGATTATAACGTCATCATGTGCCATGTTACACGACTCTTACATTTTATCGGATATATAAACATATCAAGAACATATATTTTGATAGTTCTATTCTCAGTGTTTCAGGTAATTTGACAAAACAAATCGTGCTACTACCTTTCCTTTCTACCTTGTATATTATGATAATTTGAAACTCTATATCTACAAATTCTGGACCATTATTCGCTTGACTTGAAGTTGAAAAGAGAAAAACAAAAGCATAGAGCTTTGAAATATAAGGGAGAATAAAAAGCCCGATAACAACACATAAATTACAAACCGTGTATATCAATGTTTATCGCAACATAAAGACACGGGAGAATTAAAAACATTATAATCCCGAGGGCGAAGTAGAAGAAAGAAGATTCCTGTGGAAGTTGGAAAATGAGAATGATTGTTGCGATAATAAGGATGAGGACAAGGATCAGAACTGGATTAAGCATTCTCAGAATCCTTTGAATATATGAAACAAGAAGGAAAGTATAGGAATGGTGAGAATAATGGAACGGAAGAGTTTAATTTATAATGGAAATATCAGACAGAGTAATCGAAGCAGATCACCGCATTTAATTCGAGAGATCTTAATTTCCTTATTCGTCGAAGAATCGGATCTTAAAGATCTTCAAGATTTTCTTTTAAATCCCGTGAATTCTGGAATTTAACAGTGACTACGTCAAAAATTAAGGCAAATCTATATTTCTCATTTCAATCTTTTGTGATAATTTCACTCATACGCTACGAATAATCGAATTATTTTATCTATATTAATCAATAATGATAAAACTCTATTTATCAACTCATTTTCATCATGAAAACATTTTTATCGTTAACCATGACCACCTCACTCAAATTTCGGGACGAAATTTATTTAACGGGTAGGTACTGTGATGACCTGGGAATTTCCGACCAAATTTAAACTTGAATCTTATATGGTTTCGACACGATAAGCAAAAATCTGTAATGTTGAGTCTCGAAAGTTTTTGAAATCGATGTTCATACAATCAATTACCCTCTGACTATTCCCGATGATTCACGAACACCGATGTACAAATAAATATGTAATTATATATTAAATCTATACATATGTAATATTGTAATAAATATATATATAATTAATAAATAAAAAGGATTCAATAAAATTATATAATTAAAAGATATTATAATAAATAGTGAACTTAATTATAAACTGAATATAAGTATTATATTAATACTATTATCATTATTAGTATTAATATTAAGTAACATTATCATATATGTATTATTATTGAAATTTATTTTGATATTATTACTATTATTATTATTAATTATTATTATTAATATAGTATTTAGTATTAATATATTTGTATTTTGATAACATTATTAATAAATTATGAGTTATATTATTAGTATTCATATTTTATGACATAATCAATACGAAATTTATGAATTACTTATATTTAATCAAAATACAAATAGATATATATATATATATATATATATATATATATATATATATATATAATTACATATATATACGTATAATACAGATATACATATATAAATGTATACTTATACAGATTATATATATATATATATATATATATATATATATATATATATATATATATATATATATATATATATATAAATATAATTGTGATTAAATATATAAATAATTACAAAGAATTTGACTTCCTGTTTCAAATCAATTCTAAACTGTGGAAGATTGGATTCTGTCTATAAATTGTTACGAGTCTTTATCCAATCCAGTACAATAACATTCGATTCCAACAGATGAGTCCAAATTCAGTTGTAGGTCTTTTTCCCACTTTTCTTTTTATATATTTGTTTTGTACGGGCTCAAGTATTACCAATCAACCCCATTATATTTGATAACAACCGATACTCTTCTTGATTCGACAACCATATAGCTTTCAACACCACCTTTCTCATACCGATGAACTTAAACCCATCAACGTGAGATATTCACCACATTAACCACCATGGAACACCAACGAGCCACCACCTTTACAAGTTCACAGTATATTTCTCGGTTCATCAACATACGACAAACCATTGAGAACCACCTGCATATTACGTATATGTTTTGTCTAACTTCACCACACTTTCGGCTCTATCACCACCTTTATATTAAACCACCATCAAACCCATCTTGTTCTCCTTCAACATTAATCACCATCTTGTTCACCTTTTTGATCACCAACACAGCCCAATCACCACCTTTCTTCGCCATCACCACCTTAGCTCCACACCAAATGAACCACCAAGAACCAACCGTTACATCTGCTTGTCTCCGTTTGTTGTTCGTTGAAAATAAAGATAAACAGGATCGGTAAAACACTGGCATACTCCCGTTTTATTTTTATTTTAAAAAAAAACCGAACCTGGAGCTAAAGCAATTGCTGTTGGGGTGTTCATTTATAATTTTTTTATTATGGCCTACATCCACCTAAAAGGTAACTCCACTTGCATTTCCTTTTTGTAAGTTGAACATTACCCAAATACCAACCAAAGTTGTCGGCGAGTTTTAATATAAACAAATCAGCAAGCCTTTTTGAATCCATGAAACGTGTTTGCTTTGCTTGATGGGCCACGATATAATTGAGCCGATAGGATTGATGGTATTAATATATGATGAATTGATAATAACCCTGTATGATGATGACGAGTTAGATAATTAAGAAATGGTACGCATGATTAAAGATAAAGGTGGCCACAATTGAAAAATATATGTGTATATTTTTTTTTTCCTTCCTTCGAGCTCCACCAGCAAATCCTCCACTAAAGCCACCTAGCAATTGATTTAAATCATTTTGAGGATTGTTGATGGAACCCAGCCGTAAAACACTTGACCGAATTCCACCTTTCTTACTTATGCTAATGGACCGATATAGTCTCCTTGCGTTGGGCCAAACTTTTGTTTTGATGACTACGGGCTTGTTAAAATATAATTAATACTTGGGCTTATGATATAAATTAGTCCATGAAGTAGCAAGTCCATCCTGTAAATTGAGGATTATGATGATGGTTAAGGAAGGCAATGAAGTAATAAAAACTACTCGTGTGATGTCAATTAAAAATGATGATGAGTATGTCGATGATGATAGTGATGTTGTGATATAAGATGATATGGTGAAGATGATGAAACCCGTCGTTGATGTTGTAAATAATGATTGATAATGATACGTGTATGATGATTAGGAAACAGAAAATAGTTTAATAGAATTAGTTCAGGTATTAACAATAGAAATGAAATCACAGAAGAGTGGTTAGGGGTGTTTGTGATTAATCGAGAGGTCGCAAGTTCGAGTCCGGGCAGTGGTGTTTTAATTTAGAGCTCCTTTCTCCAAAGGTTGTACGCTTTTATTTTTTCTATCATTATTATTATTATTATTATTATTATTATTATTATTAATATTATTATTATTATTATTATTATTATTATTATTATTATTATTATATTTATTATTATTATTATTATTATTATTATTATTATTATTATTATAAACAGTAACATTATTATTAAAGTTATCATTATAATTAAAAATTATCATTTTTATCAAAAGAATTATCAAAAGTACCATATTATTAAAAGTATTAGTATTGTTATTATTAGTATTGACATTACTTTTTTTTTACATGATTATTATTATTATCATTTTTATTACTAGTATTATCATTATTATTATTTTTACAACAAATAAATATTATGCTTATAAAATTTTACTTATAATAATATTACATATAATAAGCATATTTTTCTATAAACATTTATACATGACACATGATGTATTTTTAATATAATATTAATCATATATAAATATTAATATAACTATATAAATATTAGTCATTTTAAAGATACATATAAATTAAATATATATATTATATAATTTAAGATATAATAAATTGTTCGATTACAAATATATGTGTTAATATATATAAATGATATAGGTTCGTGAATCCGAGGCCAACCCTGCATTGTTCAATTTAGACATATGTATTTTTACTACAAAATACATTAGGTGAGTTCATTTAATCCCTTTTTACTCATTACATTTTTGGGCTGAGAATACATGCAAATGCTTTATTAACTGTTTTACAATATTTATATGCGTGAGTTTCATTAATCCCTTTTTAAATGCTTTTGCAATATATATTTTTAGGACTGAGAATACATGCGCTGTTTTTATAACTGTTTTACGAAATAGACACAAATAATTGAAACTACATTATATGGTTGAATGATCGAAATCGAATATGCCTCTTTTTATTAAGTCTGGTAATCTAAGAATTAGGGAACAGACACCCTAATTGACACGAACTCTAAAGATAGATCTATCGGGCCCAACAAGCCCCATCCAAAGTACCGGATGCTTTAGTACTTCGAAATTTATATCATGTCCAATGGAGGATCCCGGAATGATGGGGATATTCTTATATATATATATATATATATATATATATATATATATATATATATATATATATATATATATATATATATATATATATATATATTGTGAACGTCGGTTACCAGGTGTTCAATCCATATGAATGATATTTTTGTCTCTATGCATGGGATGTATGTTTATAAGAAATGGAAATATGAAATCTTGTGGTCTATTAAAATTATGAAATGATTATTTATGATAAACTAATGAACTCACCAACCTTTTGGTTGACACTTGAAAGCATGTTTATTCTCAGGTATGAAAGAAACGTTCCGCTGTGCATTTGCTCATTTTAAAGACAGTATTTGGAGTCGATCATCGTAATGGAACCAGTTGTTGGTGACTTCGTCCAGATGGTTTAGGACGAGTCTTCACATATAAAGGGGGATTTTTACCGTTTAATGACCGGTTTGTCGATTTTAAAACTTTAGTCGCAGTTAAAACCAAATGTAAAATATTAAATAAATAAAAGACTTAATTTAAAGCGTAAAGTAAATAACGATAATGAAATTGCGAATAATAAAAGTGCGATAAAATAAACTTGCGATAATTAAAAAGTACGATAATTAAAAGTGCAATTAAATACAATAACAATAAATAAAAATGCGATAATTAGAAGTGCAATTAAATATAAAATAAAGGAAATTAAATATGAAATAAAAGAATTATGCTTATTTAAACTTCCGTAATCATAATGTTTGACGTGTTGATTTTAGTTTTATGCCCATGGGTTAATTGTCCTTTGTCCTGGATTATTTAATATGTCCGTCTGGTTTTTGTCCATAACAGTCCATCAATCATAAATATAAAGTGCGAGTGTCCTCGTCAAATTATCCTTATACCCGAAGTCAAATATTCCAACTAATTGGGGACTTAAACTGTAACAAGATTTTAATACTTTGTTTAATAATTACACCAGGATGTCGACTGAGTGTAACCCAAGGTTTTAATACTTTGTTATCAATTATGCCAAGTGTCCTTGTACATAATTTCACCCATGTTTTAATAATTCCATAGACTATTAATTCATTCCCGTGTCCGGTTAAATGAACGATTATTCGTACATATAAATACCCCGCCCATCGTGTCCGATTGAGTGTATATAGTTATTTATAGGGACGTCCAATTGTAAATCTTTATATTAAAATTAACAAACTATCATTTAGTTAAACAAATATAAAGCCCATTAATAGCCCATAGTCTAATTTCCACAAGTGTCGTTCTTTTGTCCAAACCCCAATTATGGTACAAAGCCCAATTACCCAATTTT